>NC_092102.1:19170765-19238265 GCF_045679555.1 Salvelinus alpinus | reverse complement strand
TGCTCATTATACTTCTGTAATTATTCGTCGATGCCTTGACAGGACGTCAAATATTAGCTACACTGAATTCTCCATCCGTAATACAATGGAATAATGCATGACAAAATGTGCAGTCACTCAGTGCAGATGATTGTGCTGATGAAGCTGGTCATTGTGGCAGCATTTCTCCACCGTATGGCCGCCTTCCAAATAGCTCCCTATAGAGTGCACTACTTTTGACCAGAGCCCAGGTCAAAAGTAGTGCACTCTATAGGGAATAAGGTTCCATTTGAGACACAGCCTATGTCTCTCACTGCAGTGACTGCAGGCATAATTCCACCTCATAGTGACACCGTTGTCTCCTCCAATCCTGTCTCAGAGTATTAGTCATTAAGGCTAGCTGCTCAGTTTGACATCCCTCATCATATCAGGGCCTTAATCACAGCAGATCTCCACCATGTACATATGACCATATCATTAACACAGCCCTCTCTCTCCACCATCCCTCCATCCACCCCTCCATCCCACACTCCCCCTCCGTTGTTCTCACAGATGTGGTCCAGCCTTTTATACATTCATTAAGGACTGATACCCCGAACCCCCATACATACAGTGACAAATTACATCACTTTACGTTGATTCATCCATCAACAGATAATTGCTAAGGCTTTACATTATTTCATTATTTCACCTCGAATGCAAAATATTTCTTCCTCCAGGGGGGTTACGTTTAAATAACATTGATTGAGTGTGATATTAGTGTCACGATCTTTCAAGATCGAACCCAGAAGCAGACCAGGACAAGGAGCGTAGGAAGAAGGTGAGTATTTATTTACAATTAAATGTGAAAAGGTAGATATATCCAGATGGCGTAGCGGGCAGCGGTGGTGAGTAGATGAAAGGAAATAGGTGAATCCAATGTAGTAGCAGAATCCTCTGTCAACCAGGCGGGAATGGAGTGAATGATCCAGGTGAGTAACTGAAGACAAAACAAACGGAGGTAAGTTCAAGGCAAGCAATACATAAATGAAAACAACAAAACAAATTCTATCCAACTGGAGTCTGGTACTCAGGCACAACATACTATTCATGGCTAACGATCCGGCAGGGAATGGAAGTCAGGTCAGAGCTTATGAAGGGTAGAGATGATGATCAGGACAGGTGTGCAGATTACTGACGGGAAACAGGTGCGGGTGAAACCAATCTCCCAATGAGCTAATTCGCCCGGCAACCAGACAGGGTGCGTTCCAGGACACCTGAAACACACTCCAGGACAGACACACAGGCAACCCCAGACTCAGGAAGCGGGATTCGTGACAGTACCCCCCCTCCGACGAACGCCACCGGGCGGACTACCTGGAGCGCCAGGATGGAGGCGGTAGAAGTCCCGAATCAGGTCGTCATCCAGAATCTGTCGCCGAGGAATCCAACTCCTCTCCTCTGGACCATATCCTTCCCAGTCCACTAGAAACTGGTACCCTCGACCCCGCCGTCTGGAGTCCATGATGCGGCGCACCGTGTAGACAGGACCACCTCCGATCATCCGAGGAGGAGGAGGACGAGGAGGAGGAGGCAACAGAGGACTGAGGTGAACCGGCTTGAGACAGGAGACATGAAAAGTAGGATGCACTCTAAGTGTTGCAGGCAACTTGAGTCGAACCACCACAGGATTTATGATTCTCTCCACTACAAACGGACCAATGAACTTAGGTGACAACTTCCTTGACTCCGTCCGTAGAGGAAGATCCCGTGTAGCCAACCAAACCTTATCTCCAACCGTATAAGCTGGGGCAGGAATACGGCGACGGTTCGCCTGTATCTGATACCGGTCAGAAACTCTAAGGAGAGCCTTCCTGGCCCGATGCCAGGTCCGGTGGCAACGACGAATATGGGTCTGGACAGAAGGAACCGAGAGATCCCTCTCCTGAGAAGGAAACAAAGGAGGTTGGTATCCGTAAAGGCATTGGAAGGGGGACATCCCAGTGGCAGATGAAGGAAGGGTATTATGGGCATACTCAACCCAGGGTAATTGAGATGACCAAGAGGTAGGATCAGAGGAGACAAGACAACGCAGCGTGGACTCCATCTTCTGGTTGGCTCTCTCCGCTTGACCATTAGATTGTGGGTGAAATCCAGAAGTGAGACTGACTGTAGCTCCAATAGCCAAACAGAAGGATTTCCAGACCGCAGAGGTAAACTGAGGACCACGGTCAGACACAATGTCACTGGGCAATCCGTGAACCCTGAAAACCTCCCTGACCAGGATCTCGGACGTCTCCGTAGCCGATGGAAGCTTGGAGAGAGGAACAAAATGAGCAAACTTGCTGAATCTGTCCACAATGGTCAGAATGACCGTGTTCCCAACAGAAGGGGGCAATCCCGTGACAAAATCCAGGGCCAGATGCGACCAAGGTCGCCGAGGAATAGGTAGGGGATGAAGAAGCCCAGAGCTGGGCCGATTGGTACTCTTGTTCTGGGCACAAACAGGACATGCGGCAACAAACCTCCGGGTATCTTCTCCCATGGCAGGCCACCAAAAACGTCTGCGCAGTAGTGCCATAGTCCGAGCAACGCCAGGGTGACAAGCTATCTTGCTGGCGTGGGACCACTGAAGGACAGCAGAACGGACCGACTCGGGTACGAACAACCGACCGGGTGGACCGTTACCGGGGCCGGGCTGCGTCCGAAGGGCCGCCATCACATCCTCCTCTATCCTCCATGTAACGGCTCCCACGACAACATTCTGGGGAAGAATCGTTTCAGTCTTGACCCCACTCTCCTCCGTCTTAGAGAACATCCGGGACAGGGCGTCCGCCTTCCCGTTCTTAGACCCAGGTCGGAATGTCAGGGAAAAATTGAAACGTCCAAAAAACAAGGCCCACCTAGCCTGACGGGCGTTGAGACGTTTAGCCGATTGTACGTAAGCCAGATTCTTGTGGTCAGTCCAGACCACAAACGGTTGCTCCGCTCCCTCCAACCAGTGCCGCCACTCCTCCAAGGCAAGCTTCACAGCGAGAAGCTCCCGGTTACCCACATCGTAGTTTCTTTCAGCTGGAGAAAGACGACCAGAGTAGAAAGCGCAGGGATGGAGTTTACCGTCAGTGGAGCTACGCTGGGACAGGATGGCGCCCACACCCACATCAGAAGCATCCACTTCCACAACGAACTGACGGGAAGTGTCAGGTTGAGAGAGAATCGGAGCGTTGGTGAATCGGCTCTTCAAGTCCAGAAATGCTCGGTCTGCCTCAGGAGTCCAACTGAACCTTCTGGTGCAAGACGTCAGGGCAGTTAAAGGTGCAGCCACCCGGCTGTAGTCACGGATAAACCTCCGATAAAAATTCGCAAACCCCAGGAATCTCTGGAGCTGCAATCTAGTACCGGGCTGGACCCAATCCCGAACCGCCCGAACCTTCTCTTGGTCCATCCTGATCTCTCCCCTGGATATGATGTACCCGAGGAAGGACGTTGTATGGGCGTGAAAATCACACTTCTCCGCCTTCACGAACAGACGGTTCTCCAATAACCGCTGCAGGACCTGCTTGACATGCAGAACGTGGCTAGAAAGCTCCTTTGAGAAGATGAGGATATCATCCAGGTAAACGAACACAAAAATCCCAATCATATCTCTCAAAACGTCATTCACCATACTTTGGAACACCGCCGGAGCGTTGGTCAGTCCAAACGGCATCACCTGGTACTCAAAATGTCCCATCGGAGTATTGAACCCAGTCAACCACTCGTCCCCCTCCTTGATCCGAACCAAATGATAAGCATTACGTAAATCAAGCTTCGTAAAAACCGTAGCACCCTGTAAGGAATCGAAAGCCGAGCTCATCAAGGGCAGGGGATACTTGTTCTTAACCGTAATATCATTCAAACCCCGATAATCAATACACGGTCGAAGAGAGCCATCCTTCTTGTTCACAAAAAAAAATCCTGCTCCCAAAGGTGATGACGATGGCCGAATGAGACCTGTAGCTAGAGACTCCTTGATGTAGGTCTCCAAGGCCTCACGTTCCGGTCGAGAGATACTGTATAACCGTCCCTTGGGAAAGGCAGATCCAGGAAACAGATTAATCGCACAATCATAAGGTCGGTGGGGAGGAAGGGACAGAGCCTTCTGTTTACTGAATACCTCACCCAACTCGTGATATGTTTCTGGAACCAGGGACAAATCAGGAGGAGCAGACTCACTGACCTGACTGGAAACAGCAGGAGAACAGGCAGTCCTAAGGCAGTTAGCATGACACTCAATGCTCCAACTAGTTACCTTCCCTGTCACCCAATCAAACGAGGGATTGTGTTCCTTCAGCCAGGGGTAACCAAGAACCAGAGGAACATGGGGCGAGGACAAAATGAAGAAAGAGATAAACTCTGAATGATTTCCCGACACCAACATCTTAACCGGTTCAGTCCTCATAGTGATCCGTGCCAGACTACTGCCGTTCAGAGTGGTTGCTTCAATGGCTTCCGGCAATTGCTCCTTGGAAAGCCCCAGCTGTTCCACCAAGTCGGCATCCATAAAGCTGCCATCGGCACCTGAATCGATAAAAGCGTTCATGTCAAAACTCTGATCCTTATTCATAAGGGTCGCAGGAAAACGGGGTCTGACAAGATCCTTGAGAGATTGAAACTGGCTCGCTAAAATTCCTCCCAAAACTAGCGAGCCGGGCAGTTTAACGGGCGCTGTGGACAAGCGGAGATGTAATGTCCCGATCTACCACAGTAGAAACAGCTATTGGTCTCACGTCTACGTTGGCGCTCCTCCTTAGTTAGCCCGTGTCGCCCCACTTGCATTGGTTCAGAATCTGGTGGCAAGACCCCTCCACTAATCCCGTGTGGACAATAATGATCAATACGTCCTGGTTCACCTCCTGAACCGAATGGTAACCGAGTTGCAGATTGATTGGATGGGCCCCACTGCTTCTCCCTCCTTCTCTCTCGGACTCTATTATCTACCCGAATAGATAAAGCGACCAAGCTGTCCAGGTCACTAGGCTCTGGATAAGATATCAGCTCGTCCTTAAGTTCCTCTGACAACCCCTTGTAAAAAACCGCTTGTAGTGACTCCTCATTCCAACCACTCTCCACAGCCAATGTCCTGAACTCAATCATAAAATCTGCCACACTGCGATCTCCTTGGCGAAGAGAGAACAAACGTTTAGCTGCATCCTTACCTCGGACTGGATGATCAAAAAGCTTTCTCATCTCTCCCGTGAACTCCTGATATGAAGCCGTGCAAGTTCCCTGTCGTTCCCAAACGGCTGAAGCCCATTCCAGAGCTCTTCCACGCAACAGTTCAATAACAAAGGCTATCCTAGCCTTGTCAGTGGCGTAAGAATGGGGCTGTAGATCAAACACTAACCCACACTGCATAAGAAACGAACGGCATTTTCCCAAATCCCCTTCATATTTATCAGGCGTCGGTACCTTGGGTTCACGGAATGACACCGCTCCAGACACGGCAGGTGAGATGGGTGAAAACGGTGGTGAATGAATCGCCGGCAAACTGAGCTGATCCTGGACTTGTGTCAAGCTAGCAGATAAGTTCTGGATCGAACTCGCTATCTCCTGTAGCGCCGTATTGTGTTGTCCCAATGTCTTCCCCTGCTGGGTAATAGCATGGCAAACGGAGTCCAGGTCCGCTGGGTTCATTACTGGCCGGATCGTTCTGTCACGATCTTTCAAGATCGAACCCAGAAGCAGACCAGGACAAGGAGCGTAGGAAGAAGGTGAGTATTTATTTACAATTAAATGTGAAAAGGTAGATATATCCAGATGGCGTAGCGGGCAGCGGTGGTGAGTAGATGAAAGGAAATAGGTGAATCCAATGTAGTAGCAGAATCCTCTGTCAACCAGGCGGGAATGGAGTGAATGATCCAGGTGAGTAACTGAAGACAAAACAAACGGAGGTAAGTTCAAGGCAAGCAATACATAAATGAAAACAACAAAACAAATTCTATCCAACTGGAGTCTGGTACTCAGGCACAACATACTATTCATGGCTAACGATCCGGCAGGGAATGGAAGTCAGGTCAGAGCTTATGAAGGGTAGAGATGATGATCAGGACAGGTGTGCAGATTACTGACGGGAAACAGGTGCGGGTGAAACCAATCTCCCAATGAGCTAATTCGCCCGGCAACCAGACAGGGTGCGTTCCAGGACACCTGAAACACACTCCAGGACAGACACACAGGCAACCCCAGACTCAGGAAGCGGGATTCGTGACAATTAGGGTTCAACCTTGCACAAAATGAAAAATAAATCTCACCATTCATCCAGCTATCCACCAACCCCCAAGCTTACCCACACAGTGGAAGGTAGGATAGAAGCTGTGGTGACGATGTTGGTGTGATTTTTCTTCTCCTGGTCCTGCCTGCTGTCTCCTGCTGTAATGATGAGAGAACCCAGGGCACAGACACACACACACACACACACACACACACACACACACACACACACACACACACACACACACACACACACACACACACACACACACACACACACACACACACACTGATCTGACTGCCGTGACATGGGTAATAGGTAATGTCCTGTCTTCTCACACTGATGCATTACACACATCCTGTCATAATCAGGTTAAGAGATATTTCTAATAATAAATGAAACCAGGGACAGTCTGCAACCCTGGTCGCTCTGACAGACAGGCAGACACACGTGAGACTCGCACATGTACACCAACACACATGCACACACACACAGTTTCTAATAGATAGTATGTTGGCAACATTGTTACAGTTTTTTACGATTGCTTACACACTAAAATGTAACTTTTCCCACAATTAGCAAAACCTTACACTCAAGGAGCAAAACACAAGGCTAGATTTGCACAACTGTAAGCAAATTGGCAGCCTCACTCTATTTGAAAAACATTACACACAGTGATTTGCAAAACACTAAACACACTTGTATACATCAGACACAGAAGTATATCATGATGTCACTTCCTTGCAATTCCAAAGCACTGACTGTCAAATTACCACACCTATGAGCCAATCGGTTAAACACAGCCATCAGGTGCACAAACACATGATTGCTAAATTGTAGACACACCAATCAGGTTTAAGCACTATAAAAATGCAGCAGGTAGGTTCACCTGCCTTCAACCAAAATGGAAGGAGTCAGAAGAAGAGTGAGGGTGAGAGGAGGAGTACACAGAGGAGGAGAAGGAGGTAGAGGTAGAGGAAGAGGCAGAGGCCGTGTCAGAGGTCAAGGAAGACCTGAAGCAGGAGGAGAACGTGCACAAAGAAGAAGAGGACAAAACTTATCAAATGACATTCGTGCAACACTAGTGGACCATGTTGTGAACCACGGATTGACGCTGAGGGAGGCTGGACTGAGAGTTCAGCCAAATCTTAGCAGATATACAGTGGCATCTGTCATAAGGATTTTTCGACAGGAAAACAGGTAAAAGAAGATCTGTCTACAGTTACAGTAATCAGCCGCTTATTGTATGCACCATTATCAGCACTTGTGATACCCCTTCCTGTGACATTGTACAGTAAGTTACATGTATTCTCTAAATAGGATTGAGGGTCGGGAACGACAAGGAGGAAGGGGGCCCATATTCACGCAAGAACAAGAGAGAGAGATAATTAACATGGTTTTGGCCAATAATGCTATCAGGCTCAGAACTACAAGCCAACATTATCGGTGACCAGGCCATTTTCAATAATGTCCATCAGGTCTCTCAGTCAACACTGGCACGCATCCTGAAAAGAAATCAGGTTCAAATGAAACAACTTTATCGAGTGCCTTTTGAGCGGAATTCAGAGAGGGTGAAACGCTGCGGCATGAGTATGTGGAGGTTTGTATTGTTCACTTTAGCACTGTGATGTTGCATACTGCACACATGACTTCTTTACATTGACTGTATACTAGACCTATCCTGAACTACACAATCTTGTCTTTCACTGTATTTCAGGGAGTTTTGCAGATAGATGCTGAGGAAATCCTGCATGAATTCAAATATATTGATGAGGCAGGGTTCAACCTCACAAAAGCAAGAAGGAGAGGCAGAAATATCATTGGCCACAGGGCTATAATCAATGTCCCAGGGCAACGTGGTGGTAACATCACCCTTTGCGCTGCCATTTCACAGCATGGGGTTGTCCTCCATCATGCCAAAATGGGCCCTTACAACACATCTCACATTCTCACATTTTTGGACCGATTGCACCACATCGTCACAGCAGGTAATGAAATGCACCAGATGCAATACACGGTCATCTGGGACAATGTGTCATTCCACCGCTCTGCTTTGGTCCAGAACTGGTTTCAACACCATCCACAGTTGACAGTACTATACCTTCCACCATACTCTCCGTTTCTAAACCCTATCGAAGAGTTTTTCTCTGCATGGCGGTGGAAGGTTTACGATCTCCAGCCCCAGGCTCAGGTACCCCTCATTCAGGCCATGGAGGACGCCTGTGACCAAGTCGACGCCGCAGCTGTGCAAGGATGGATTCGACATTCAAGACGGTTCTTCCCGCGTTGTCTTGCTAATGACGATATTGCTTGTGATGTTGATGAAATTCTCTGGCCAGATCCAGCTAGGCGAAGAGATAATGTATAGTATGTTTACTGTAGTATTCTGTACAATATTGTCCATTTTTTTCAGATTATTTTTTATGTTTGTTGTTGTTGTTATTTACTGTAATTGTAACCTGTACTGGATACAGTATTTTACGTTTGTCTGTTTGTCTGTTTGCTGAGCTAACAGTGTTATGCACACTACTGTAGTAGCATTAAAACTGGGACATGTTTTGTTGTGATTCTCCATGTTGACATGTTGACTGATTTGGGTATATGGAGAGAAATAAATGATATTTTCCTCAGTCTGCAGCATTGGTCTTGTGTAGTGTTTGTATAGTTGCACTTTCTCTGTGTACTTCATTTACAGTACTCTAATCACTGACAATTAGACTTGCTAAAAGTGTTTTAGGTTAGCAACAGCAGTGTGTAACTGGTTCAAAAAGATTGAAGTCATATGAAATGTGTGTGTTTCGTATGGTAACAAAATATTATTTTTATGAAGTCGTGTATAGTTTTGACAAAAGTGTTAAATTTTTCAAATGATCTGAAGTGTTGTGCTACTTTGGTGTAGGGTTGTGCTAATTGTGTGTAGTGTTTTGACAAACCGGACCCTGTTTTCAAAATTGTGCTTAAACAATTGAAAAAAATTGTAATACACTGAGTATACAAAACATTAAGAACACCTGCTCTTTCCATGACAAAACTGACCAGGTGAATCCAGGTGAAAGCTACGATCCCTTTTGGATGTCACTTGTTACAGTTTTTTCCAACTGCTTACACACAAAATCTTTTCATGTCACACGATTTTTGAAACCTCTCACTCAAAGTGCAAAACTACACACCAAATATCCAAAACCATAAGCTATTTCTCAGCCTTTGACTCAGTTGTCAATTGCATAAAACACTTTTTTCTAAACACTACACACAATTCTCTACCTAAAACACAAAAATCTAACAGGAAGTGACTTGCTTTCCTTTACCAAACACAACCAATCAAAATGCTACACTTATTCACCAGGTCACACACACACTCCTCACATGTGCAAACACTAATAGCTTAACTGATCACTAACCAATCACTGCTTTACTGTAGTATAGGCCTATAAATAGGTCAACGGTCAGATGACCTGTTTTGAACAATGGATGACAACAATGGACAGAGAGCAGGAGTGGACTGAGAGTCCAGCCCAACTTGAGTCGATTTACAGTTGCGTCCATAATTCGAACCTTCAGAAATGAGAACAGGTATGCAACTATCTAATGACTATTTAGCATTACAGTAATGTACTGTAAAATACGTATGACTGCATAGTATTGCATAAACATTTGTAACTCTACGCCATCCATTTACTGCACTGCATTGAATGAATGAGGTTGGTTATCATGCTGTACTACATTTTTTTGTACATTGTTTACAGTTCCTATGCTGAACACATACTGTGTTTGAATTCTGTACAGAGTGGAAAGGCAACGACATCATGGAGGACGAGGATGCTTGTTTACAGATGTACAAGAGACTGCAATTATAAATATGGTTTTGGCCAACAATGCAATTAGGATTCGAGAGATAAGAGAGCATATCTTGAATAATGACACCATATTTAACAACATCAATGCTGTAAGCCTGTCAACCTTACAACGCATCCTCCAACGGCACCGAGTGACAATGAAACAACTTTACAAGGTGCCATTTGAGAGAAACTCTGACAGAGTCAAGAATATGCGACATGACTTTGTAGAGGTATGTATGCAACACTACTTCCAGTACTTCAGACATACCATATTTACTCATCTGTATATCCTTTTGTCTGTTACAGAGAGTATTGGAGCTGGATGCCCATGTAATTCGCCATGAATTTATCTATGTGGATGAGGTTGGCTTCAACCTCACCAAAACCAGGCGCCGCGGAGGAAATGTAATAGGACAGAGGGCAATTACCAATATCCCTGGACAGCGTGGGGGTAATATAACTAGGTGTGCTGCCATCACTCAAAACGGGGTCCTCCATCACAATGCCACACTGGGTCCGTACAACACTGGCCATATGCTCACTTTTCTGGATGCAATTTACACAATGCTTGTCCCTGATCCAGATCAGGAGCCTGCTAGATTTGTGGTTTTATGGGACAATGTTAGTTTTCACCGGGCTGTTCTGGTCCAAAAACTGGTTTGCCACCCATCCACAATTTGTAGTTTTGTACCTACCCCAATATTCACCTTTTCTAAATCCCATAGAGGAATTATTCTCAGCCTGGCGCTGGAAAGTGTATGATCGCCAACCCTATGCCCGCATGCCGCTTCTCCAGGCAATGGAGGACGCATGTGGGGACATAGAGGTTGCCTCTGTCCAAGGTTGGATACGCCATGCTAGGAGATACTTCCCTCGATGTTTGGCAAGAGAAAACGTATCTTGTGATGTGGACGAAGTATTGTGGCCAGACCCAGGCCGGAGAAGAGAGGAAGCGGAGCTTAGGACTGGTGACTGCCCCCCCCCCCCCCTACCAATTCGTGGACTGCCCCCCCGAGATCCCATACACACAATTGTGTTATTTACTGTATTCTAAAGAATCTACTTTTGGTTTACATATGTTTATGGTTTTGTTGTATGATACTGTATACAACAGTAATGTTTGGCCTAATAAATATTTTCTGTTTCTATATTGCATTGGTGTTTACAGTGTACTTGTTACCCCTCTCAGTAGATTACTTTCACTGTAGAACATTGTATTGAAATGTAGATATAAGCCTATGAAAGACCAAAGAGCTTTAGATTTAGAACAACAGTGTTTACATGGTATATCCAAAAATGTACTATTATGAAAGCAGTGTTTGCCATTTGATGCAAATGCTTCATTCTGACATGTGTTTATGGCATTTTGAAAGCAGTGTTACATTTTAAAGGAGATGTGAGGCATTTTACATTTTGTGTGTGCAGTTTTGGGAATTGTGTGTAGAGTTTTGTAAAAAGGAGACAGTTTTGAAAACGTGTGTAAGCAGTTGGAATCCACTTCAATCAGTGTAGATGAACGGGAGGAGACAGATTAAAGAAGGATTTTTAAGCCTTGAGACAATTGTGTATGTGTACCATTCAGAGGTATGGTAGTGGGTGCCAGGCGCACCGGTTTGTGTCAAGAACTGTAACGCTGCTGGGTTTTTCAGC
Source organism: Salvelinus alpinus (assembly GCF_045679555.1). Classification (NCBI taxonomy): domain Eukaryota; kingdom Metazoa; phylum Chordata; class Actinopteri; order Salmoniformes; family Salmonidae; genus Salvelinus; species Salvelinus alpinus. Next base: position 19,226,565 of record NC_092102.1, on the reverse strand, counting down.
AGTTTCTTGTGTGTATCAAGAATGGGCCACCACTCAAAGGACATACAACCAACTTGACACAACTGTGGGAAGCATTGGAGTCAACATGGGCCAGCAGACACTCCCATACAGAGTGACCCACAGGAGCAACCAGGGTCAAGCACCCCACCCAAGTGCACAAGGACAGATCCCCCAACCGGTCACCTCTTGGCCACCGGCCCAAGCTCCCAACCGCCAGGCCACCAACCATCCATAGTTCCCCTCTCAAGCTGCCCCTCAACCATCCAACCCCCCCGCGCCCCATCTCCATCGCTGACTGTATGTAGGGTCAGTGCAATATAGAATCAGTGCAGTCTGGCTATTTAGCAGTCTTATGAAGCTTTCCTCGGAGCCGATGCTCCGGTAATGTTTGCCGGACGGTAGCAGAGTGTGAAGTCTATGGCCTGGGTGGCTGGATTCTTTGGCAATTCTTCAGGCTTTCCTTATGCAGGCATGTGCTTTGTGCTCATATAGTAAATGATGGAAACCTGAAGTTTGATCAGAAGATGTTGAGTGATGCCCTGCTGAGATCTAAACTACACGACGGCTCAAACCATCTTTAATGTTATTTATATAACAACACCCAGGCTTTCTGTGACTAGGTAATCGTTATATAGGAATTGACAAACCTAATTTAGAGTGCTCTCTTTCAAAGATGTGATTTACCATCTGTTTCTATGTTTATTTTCTCCTATGTTAATTGATGCGTTCCAGGCCCCACAATAGCATCCACCTCTCGGCAGTCATTGTTTAACTACCTATTTTTAGCCCGAGAGCCATAATCTCAGACAACATCATTTCTGGACGTGTATACATAAAATGACTTTCATCTGCTTGCTGACTGCATAGACATAGTATATGTGATAACCTCATAAAAATGACAGGCGACAAAGTGTCATTCTACCCCGTTTTCCCCTCATAATATATTCATAGTTGTGTGTCAGAGCAATCCCCATCTTTTCTTGTTGAATTATGGCGGGTACATTTCGCTATGATGCGGGGAGCAGAGCATCCCTTTTAGGCCCCATTTTGATGGATCTATGCGACCGCAGCTGTAATGTGTTGTGTATTGCCAGCTCCATTTCAGGCTCTGGTTATGATGAAGCCACTATGCTGCTGCTGCTCTGTTTTTTTGTTGTTGTTTTTTTTTTACTTTGATGGATTCAAAGCACAGAGGTCAAGAGGCATCAGAGGTCATTGCATGAAATTGTTAAATTCCAACCGTACAGCTTCTCTGTAAGGTGTTCTGTTGTAACAGTTGTGCCGGGGGCCATGAAGATAGTCAACAAAGTTAGAGGACAATCTGAGAGCGGTCGACACAGGACCATGCAGCTAAAGAGGGGGACATAAATTAGGCAATTGTTGTAATAACACAATCTTGTATTTTATAAATGGGTGACTAAACAAATTATGTTCATTAGAAATGATTGGTGACCGATGGCCATGCTACTAAGTTTATTGCAGGGCTTTGTTTGTGTGTTGATGACTAAAGTTGTGTACGCTGTGCATGCATCCTCTCATGGCCAATGTCCCCAAAATAACATAACACCATCTGAGCTATACTGTAATACAAAGCCTTATGATCTTATTGCATACAGGATAGAGCAGCTGCATGCTACTGTGATCAGACTGAAGATCTCTCTCTGGGCTTATACAACTTGTGGCCGGAAATGTGTGTGTGTGTGTGTGTGTGTGTGTGTGTGTGTGTGTGTGTGTGTGTGTGTGTGTGTGTGTGTGCGTGCGTGCGTGCGTGCGTGCGTGCGTGCGTGCGTGCGTGCGTGCGCGCGCGCGCGCGCGTGTGTGTGTGTGTGTGTGCATCCGTGTGTTTGATTGTCTTCAGGTAATGGTAGATGGACACATCTCCTCTCCATGGGCTGCTTCCTCTAATCAGATGCTGATTGGCTCTGGGTGTAGTGCGGGATCCCAGGGGAGCGCTGGTGGCAGGCTGCGGTCAGCTGGAGTCAGAGCTATACAGGATTACAGAGGGATGGAGCCGATGGTAAATGACAGCTGTTGAGCCCCACTGGGGACCAGCTTTAAGAGGGGTAAAGGTATTTCTGCCGTGCCGCTCGGCCCGCCTCAAACAGCATGTGAGTCTGCATAATGAGGATTGTCTAGCCTCTCAGATCTTCAGGGAGAGAGAGGATCTCACATGCATGCACACCGATTACCTTCCCTAATCAAATGTGATAAGAGCATGCATTAGAACCATCTGCACCAATCCACATGATTTACCTTTTCTATATTGATGCCTATTGTTCTTGTATCGTCAGCTGATCTGCAGAAATTGGAGACAGGCCATGCCATGTCCAATATAACATTAGTGTTTTACCTTGTACTTTACATTCAATACGTGTTTTATACCAGACACAAATGTCCTATTCTCAAGGATCCAAATAAAAGTTGAGTGTTTCCTTTTTACCACTCCAAGCAGACACTGAATGATTAGCAGCAGTAGACGGTCCCTTACTAATGACATCTGAGTGCATGGAGGTACTTATTAAGACTTGTCAGAGGAATAGATGGCAGAAATCTATTCAAAGTAAAGTAGCAAAGTAATTAGCATGTAGATGGAGGAGAAGTATGGATGGTGGTTAGTGGTATTTATGCAGTGATTCTGCCTTGGATTGTTTCATTAGTGCACACTGCTGGTGAGTGAAGAAAGTGGCTTGAGTGTTTAATGGCATAAAAGGAATGATGTAGCCAAGGACAGACTACCGCATTTGGTGCACCAGGGATTTATTTTTGGATAAAACAAAAAAAACAACTAACACTGCATTTCAACACATTTTGCCACGGTGCAGAGAGAAAAATATTATGTTTTATAATGCTATTCTACACATTTTGTCATGTTGCAGTTTCTGTTATCCAGCCCCAGATGTAGCTAGAACCTGAGATGGCAAACTGAAGTTTATCTTTTGTGAGAGATCCATCCTGGATCAATTAGCATTAGCCTTGTTTCTGCAGACAATGGAGCAACAAGTCATTTGATAAAACAATGCTATTCTCTTTATTTATTCATGCAGCCATTTCATGAACACAGTGTGTTCTAGTTATAATAAGTAGTTACATATTCCTGTTTGTTCCTCAACAATGTTTCCCTTTTTCTTTCACCTGGGTAAACCAGACAGCAGGATGCCGGGTCTAAGGTATAACCTGCTACCTGTGCCTGTGTCCTCCGGCACAGTGCTGAAGAAGCAGAATGCCACCTGGTATTAGACCTCAGAGGGCATTACATTAAGACTCCTCCTGCTAGACTCTGTGCTGTTTTGCAGAGTTGCATTTTATTACATTCCACTGTGAAGGTCCAACAATAAGTGAAATGGTTGTCCTCAATCCAAGAAGCTTTTGTCAAATTTGTAATTGTACTTACAATGGCTTGGAGGCTATTTAAGGTTATTTTTCCTATTCACTGAAATATGCCTAAAATGCTTACAAATTATATGGAAGACATTTAGCTTTTCTGAATATTCATCCAACTACAAAAGCTTGGTCATTTCTTTGTATAGTTTAAAAGGAAGAATACGCAAGCATCTTTCCAGCAAATGTAAATCCAAATGACCCGAACGCAAATGGCAGGCTTCTTATTAAAAGGTCTTGTCCTAGTGTTTGTCTTTGTGTAAACAGATCATTAAAGGCAAGGAGGTCACATGGCCTGTGCTCCTTATCTCTCAGGTCCTGATGGTCAGGAGGAGATGGCCCGGGGCTATTGATCTGTGATCTCCTGTCACACACACACACACGTGCAAGCACACTCAGACACACACACGCATACATACAGTACGCATGCAGAAGCACGCTCACATACACACACACACACACATACAACGCACTTGCACACACGCACACGTGCACACACACTGGGTGAACTACTTTGTTCAGCTTAGTGTCATTCCTTCATTCACATTTTAAAATGTTATTCCTCGGCCAGCTCCACAGAGGGTTTCAGAGGACAAGGAGAAATAGAACAAAAGATAGAAAATCCTTCTTTGGATGATTACTGTAGCTAACACAGTGCATTTACTCACCTGTCACTAAGTAACGCTAGTTGCTTAAATGTGAACCTCTATAGCTTGCAGACCAAGAATACTTATCCGATATCCACTCTTGACGAGTACAATAATAGACCTGAGAAAGATGACATTCAACAAACAAAAAGCCATCTGGGCAATTATCATAGCACAGCTTTCTGTTCCCTCCCTGCACCTTATCATATCACTGAGGCCTGACTGTGTCAAATCAACGTCAACTTTAAATGTTAATAGAATCTTAAATGATTCACTATGCAGTTTAGCCCAGTTGACCTATTAGTGGGCTCAAAATGAATCATCCACATTAATATACACAGTGCTTTCAGAAAGTATTCATACCCCTTGACTTATTCCACATTTTGTTGTGTTACAGCATGAATCATTTTTGTATTTAAAAAAAAACCTCACTCATCTTTACACAATACCCTGACAAAGTGAAAACATGCAAATTTATTGAAAATGAAATACATAAATATCTAATTTGCATAAATATTCACACCCATTTTACATTATATTTTAGTCATTTAGTAGACACTCTTATCTAGATAGTGCATTCATCTTAAGATAGCTAGGTGGGACAACCACATATCACAGTCATTGTAAGTACACTTTTCCTCAATAAAGTAGCTATCAGCAAAGTCAGCACTACAAAGGGGGAGGTATATTTAATATACTCTCGTCTGTCGACACGGCGCCCCGCCGCACCACCACGACTGGTCTGCCGACGAATACCCCATCCGCTGTGCCTTCAACCGGCCTCCGTTGGAGCAGACGCTCCCACTAGCCCCGGCTACTAACTTTAAACGCTGTGTCGCCCGCGTGCTAGCGTGGCTACATAGCTGATGCCTGCTGGACTGTCCATTAATCACGGTACTCCATTCTGTTTATTTATTTTTTCTGTCGGCCCCAGCCGCGAAATCAGGCTCTGGGTGTAGTTAATCCGACACCTCTCTGTGTAGTCATCGCCATTTTACCTGCTGTCGTTGTTTTAGCTGATTAGCTGTTGTTGTCTCACCTGTTGTCTTAGCTAGCTCTCCCAATCAATACCTGTGATTACTTTATGCCTCGCTGTATGTCTCTCTCAAATGTCAATATGCCTTGTATACTGTTGTTCAGGTTAGTTATCATTGTTTTAGTTTACAATGGAGCCCCTAGTTCCACTTTTCATACCTCTGACACCTCCTTTGTCCCACCTCCCACACATGCGGTGACCTCACCCATTATAACCAGCATGTCCAGAGATACAATCTCTCTTATCATCACCCAGTGCCTGGGCTTACCTCCGCTGTACCCGCACCCCACCATACCCCTGTCTGCACATTATGCCCTGAATCTATTCTACCACGCCCAGAAATCTGCTCCTTTTATTCTTTGTCCCCAACGCTGTAGGCAACCAGTTTTGATAGCCTTTAGCCATACCCTCATCCTACTCATCCTCTGTTCCTCGGGTGATGTGGAGGTAAACCCAGGCCCTGCATGTCCCCAGGCACCCTCATTTGTTGACTTCTGTGATCGAAAAAGCCTTGGTTTCATGCATGTCAACATCAGAAGCCTCCTCCCTAAGTTTGTTTTACTCACTGCTTTAGCACACTCTGCCAACCCTGATGTCCTTGCCGTGTCTGAATCCTGGCTTAGGAAGGCCACCAAAAATTCTGAGATTTCCATACCCAACTATAACATTTTCCGTCAAGATAGAACTGCCAAAGGTGGAGGAGTTGCAATCTACTGCAGAGATAGCCTGCAAAGTAATGTCATAATTTCCAGGTCCATTCCCAAACAGTTCGAACTTCTAATTTTAAAAATTAATCTCTCCAGAAATATGTCTCTCACTGTTGCTGCCTGCTACCGACCCCCCTCAGCTCCCAGCTGTGCCCTGGACACCATTTGTGAATTGATCGCCCCCCATCTAGCTTCAGAGTTTGTTCTGTTAGGTGACCTAAACTGGGATATGCTTAAAACTTCATCGGGACAGGGGGCAGCGTTTCCACTTTGAACAAATTGTGTGCCCTAACGGAATTTCCTCCTACTCTGCCCCAGAAGGTAATACATGCATATTATTATTACTATTGTATAGAAAACACTCTGAAGTTTCTAAAACTGTTTGAATTATGTCTGTAAGTATAACAGAACTCATTTGGCAGACAAAAACCTGAGAAGATTTCCAAACAGGAAGTGAGAATTTTCAAAACAGTGCCAAACGATACCCATTATAGTTATGGATGAGCAAACACTTCCTGGGGCTTCCACTAGATGACACCGTCTTTAGATTTTGGTTATATGATTCTACTATAAAGGAGGGGCTCATAGGAGCTATTTTACTGAGTGGTCTTCAGAAACTCTCAGTCCCATTTTGCGCGTGAGCGAGAGAGAGTCCTCTCGTTTCAATGCTCTTTCTTCAGACAATGAAATTCTCCGGTTGGATCCTTATTGATGATTAATGTTAAACACATACTAAATATGGATTGCATACATCATTTGACTTTATGGAACTTTTCAGTCATTTATTGTCGAACTGGGAATCCTGGGAGTGCCTTCTGATGAAGTTATTCGAAGGTAAGTGCATATTTATAGTGTTTTTGTAGCTTCTGTTGACGCCAAAATGGCGACTATTTCTTTGGCTGGATTGTGCTCCGAGCGCCGTTCTCAGATTATTATTTTTCCGTAAAGTTTATTTTGAAATCTGACACAGCGGTTGCATAGAGGATAAGTTTATCTTTAATTATGTGAATAACACTTGCATCTTTTATCAATGTTTATTATGAGTATTTCTGCAAAATCACCGGATGTTTTGGAATCAAAACATTACTGCACGTAACGCGCCAATGTAAACTAAGACTATTTTTATATATATATATGCACATTATCGAACAAAACATAAATATATTGTGTAACATGATGTTATATGACTCATCTGATGAAGATGTTCAAAGGTTAGTGATTAATTTTATCTCTATTTGTGGGTTTTGTGAAAGCTATGTTGGCTGTGAAAAATGGTTGTGCTTTTTTGGATTTGGTGGTGAGCTAACATAAATATATGTTGTGTTTTCGCTGTAAAACATTTAAAAAATCGGACATGTTGGCTGGATTCACAAGATGTTTATCTTTCATTTGCTGTATTGGACTTGTTAATGTTAATGTGTGAAAGTTAAATATTTCTAAAAAATATTTTTGAATTTCCCGCGCTGCCTTTTCAGTGGAATGTGGGGGAGGTTCCGCTAGCGGAACCCCAGTCCTAGACAGGTTTTTAACACCCCGGCAGTCCTACAATCTAAGCTAGATGCCCTCAATCTCACACAAATCATCAAGGAACCCACCAGGTACAACCCTAAATCCGTAAACATGGGCACCCTCATAGACATTATCCTGACCAACTTGCCCTCCAAATACACCTCTGCTGTCTTCAATCAAGATCTCAGCGATCACTGCCTCATTGCCTGTATCCGCTACGGGTCCGCGGTCAAACGACCACCCCTCATCACTGTCAAGCGCTCCCTAAAACACTTCTGCGAGCAGGCCTTTCTAATTGACCTGGCCCGGGTATACTGGAAGGATATTGACCTCATCCCGTCAGTTGAGGATGCCTGGTCATTCTTTAAAAGTAACTTCTCACCATCTTAGATAAGCATGCCCCGTTCAAAAAACGCAGAACTAAGAACAGATATAGCCCTTGGTTCACTCCAGACCTGACTGCCCTCGACCAGCACAAAAACATCCTGTGGCGGACTGCAATAGCATCGAATAGTCCCGCGATATGCAACTGTTCAGGGAAGTCAGGAACCAATACACACAGTCAGTCAGGAAAGCAAAGGCTAGCTTTTTAAAGCAGAAATTTGCATCCTGTAGCTCTAACTCTAAAAAGTTCTGGGACACTGTAAAGTCCATGGAGAACAAGAGCACCTCCTCCCAGCTGCCCACTGCACTGAGGCTAGGTAACACGGTCACCACCGATAAATCCATGATAATCGAAAACTTCAACAAGCATTTCTCAACGGCTGGCCATGCCTTCCACCTGGCTACTCCAACCTCGGCCAACAGCCCCCCCCCCCCCCCCCCCCCGCAGCTACTCTCCCAAGCGTCCCCAGCTTCTCCTTTACCCAAATCCAGATAGCAGATGTTCTGAAAAAGCTGCAAAACCTGGACCCATACAAATCAGCTGGGCTTGACAATCTAGACCCTCTATTTCTGAAACTATCCGCCGCCATTGTCGCAACCCCTATTACCAGCCTGTTCAACCTCTCTTTCATATCGTCTGAGATCCCCAAGGATTGGAAAGCTGTCGCGGTCATCCCCCTCTTCAAAGGGGGAGACACCCTGGACCCAAACTGTTACAGACCTATATCCATCCTGCCCTGCCTATCTAAGGTCTTCGAAAGCCAAGTTAATAAACAGATCACTGACCATCTCGAATCTCACCGTACCTTCTCCGCTGTGCAATCCGGTTTCCAAGCCGGTCACGGGTGCACCTCAGCCACGCTCAAGGTACTAAACGATATCATAACCGCCATCGATAAAAGACAGTACTGTGCAGCCGTCTTCATCGACCTGGCCAAGGCTTTCGACTCTGTCAATCACCATATTCTTATCGGCAGACTCAGTAGCCTCGGTTTTTATGATGACTGCCTTGCCTGGTTCACCAACTACTTGGTGTTACACAATACATGCATGTTTTGTTTGATTAAATTCATATTTATATCAAAATATCTGAGTTTACATTGAGGCGACTAGATTCACTAGTTGCAAAAACATCAAGTGACTTTGCATAGCCCATCGTTTCAACAGAAATACTCATCATAAATATAGATGATAATACAAGTTATACACATTGAATTATAGATAAACCTCTCCTTAATGCAACCGCTGTGTCAGATTTTTTAAAAACTTTACGGAAAAAGAAATGCACGCTATAATCTGAGACGGCGCTCAAAATAACATACCACAGCTGCAAAGATGGCGTCACCATAAACAAGAAAATACATGATAAATATTCCCTTACCTTTGATGATCTACATCAGAAAGCACACCAGGAATCCCAGGTCCACAATAAATGTTTGTTTTGTTCGAAAAAATCCGTTATTTATGTCCAATTGTTAGCGCGTTTGGTAAACATGTCCAAACGCTAATTCTGGGCAGCTTTATATCGGACAAAAACTTCAAAATGTGATATTACCGGTCGAAGAAACATTTCAAACTAAGTACACAATCAATCATTAGGATGTTTTTGTCTGTTCACACTGCTATGCTTTATCTTGGCCAGGTCGCAGTTGTAAATGAGAACTAAAAAATAAAAATTTAAGAAAGGTAAGGATTTTCAGGTGCTTTCGGAAGATGGGCAGGGACTCTGCTGTCCTAGCTTCAGGGGGAAGCTGGTTCCACCATTGGAGTACCAGGACAGAGAAAAGCTTTGGGTGGGAGAGCCAAGAGACCAGAGGTGGCAGAACGGAGTAGTCGGGCTGGGGTGTGGGGATTTGGAGCGGGCAGGCTTTCCTTGGAGGAAGATCAGCTCCGTTTTGTCGAGGTTGAGTTGAGTGTCATCCGCATAGCAATGATAGGAGAGAACATGTGAGGATATGATGGAGCCGAGTGACTTGGTGTGTAGAGAGAAGAGGGCCTAGAACTGAGCCTTGGGGGACACCAGTAGTGAAAGTACGTGGTGCAGACACAGATCCTCGCCACGTCACCTGGTAGGAGCGGCCTGCCAGGTAGGATGCAATCCAAGAGTGTGCAGAGCCTGAGATGCCCAGCCCTGAGAGGGTGTAAAGGAGGATCTGATGGTTCACGGTGTCGAAGGTAGGAATATGAGCATTTGTGATTTCAGACTTTTTTTGTTATGATACTTATTTTGTTATGTATCTTTGTAATGATTGGGTTTATTGATACACCATCCAAAGTGTAATTTATAACTTCACCATGCTCAAAGGGAAATTCAATGTCTGCTTTAAAAAATATATATGCATCTACCAATAGGTGCCCTTCTTTGCGAGGCATTGGAAAAGCTCTCTGGTCTTTGTGGTTGAATCTTTGTTTGAAATTCACTGCTTGACTGAGGGACCTTACAGATAATTGTGTGTGGGGTACAGAGATGAAGTAGTCATTCAAAAATCATGTTAAACACTATGATTAAACACTATGAGTCCATACAACTTATTATGTGACTTGTTAAGCAAATCTTTACTCCTGAACGTATTTAGGCTTGCCATAACAAAGGGGTCGAATACTTATTGACTCAAGACATTTCAGTTTTTCATTTGTAAATAATTTAATTTATAAAACATAATGACATTTTTACATTATGGGGGGTATTGTGTGTAGGCCAGCGACACATAAATCTCAATTTAATAAATTTTAAATTCAGGCTGTAACACAACAAAATGTGGAAGAAGTGAAGGGGTGTGAATTCTTACTGAAGGCACTGTATCATAGAGGGAAAATGGCCTTTCCTCCCTCTCCCCCAGAGTAGACTCTCTTAACTCTACCTGAACCTGATGTCTCTCTGAGACCGAACTACATCACAAATGACACCCTATACCCTACATAGTGCACACTTTAAAAAAAACACAGAGTACAATGGGCCCTCGTCAAAAGAAGTGCACTATATAGGGAATAGGGTGCCATTTGGGATGCACCCAGTGAGGTGAATAGATGTGAGGTAGTTATGTATTGATAAAGGGAGAATAGGTGATTTGCTTAAAGTTGTCACAAAGATTGATTCGATGACAAAGGCTACATGTCTTTTCTAATAATAAGGAATCAATGAAAAGGCAGCTGTAGGCCACCATTTAATGGCCCATGCTTAATAAGCATGCATCTACTGGACACCTTTCAAAACTATATTCAGTTCAAAAAGGTCAAACTTGACGTTCCATTCAGAGACATATATTAAACATAAATGAGTAGTAAAAGTGACAGGCTGCTTCAACAGATCGGCCTATCTGAGCTGACAATCCTGTAACTACTCAACTCAATACTGGGGAGGGGGGGGGGGGGGGGCAAGACATTGCAATATTGATTGAGCATCATGGAACGATATAAAAAATACAATACATGCAGTTACCTAGCCACTCTGCATCAGAGTGACAGGGGGACAGGGGCAGAGGATCAAATTAGCTTCAAGTGTGGACGTGTCTCTGTCAAAGGCTTTAGTGAACAACGAGATGGAGAAAGGTCTTAATACCAATACTGCTGTGACCTTCAGAAGAACTACAGAAACATTGCAAGGCTTGCTGAGTCATCTCCTCCAGACTCCCATCCTCTCAGACCCTGATGCTGCTGCTGCCTGCTGCACTGAGGCACCCGTGGCCTTTCCCTCCGACAGTTCAGAATATAATAGAGCTACTAATGCCCAGGCTTACATCTGGCCCAGGTCACAGCCGTGACACTAATGGATTCAATAGCTCCTTAAAGTTATTCAGATGGTGAATAACTCTGTGGGGGTATGTTTAGGGTCAGGTAGGGAGGAAGTGGTGTGGGTGAATAACTCTGTGGGGGTAGGTTTAAGGTCAGGTAGGGAGGAAGTGGTGTGGGTGAATAACTCTGTGGGGGTATGTTTAGGGTCAGGTAGGGAGGAAGTGGTGTGGGTGAATAACTCTGTGGGGGTAGGTTTAGGGTCAGGTAGGGAGGAAGTGGTGTGAGTGAATAACTCTGTGGGGGTATGTTTAGGGTCAGGTAGGGAGGAAGTGGTGTGGGTGAATAACTCTGTGGGGGTATGTTTAGGGTCAGGTAGGGAGGAAGTGGTGTGGGTGAATAACTCTGTGGGGGTATGTTTAGGTTCAGGTAGGGAGGAAGTGGTGTGGGTGAGTAACTCTGTGGGGGTATGTTTAGGGTCAGGTATGGAGGAAGTGGTGCGGGTGAATAACTCTGTGGGGGTATGTTTAGGGTCAGGTAGGGAGGAAGTGGTGCGGGTGAATAACTCTGTGGGGGTATGTTTAGGGTCAGGTAGGGAGGAAGTGGTGTGGGTGAATAACTCTGTGGGGGTATGTTTAGGGTCAAGTAGGGAGGAAGTGGTGTGGGTGAATAACTCTGTGGGGGTATGTTTAGGGTCAGGTAGGGAGGAAGTGGTGTGGGTGAATAACTCTGTGGGGGTATGTTTAGGGTCAGGTATGGAGGAAGTGGTGTGGGTGAGTAACTCTGTGGGGGTATGTTTAGGGTCAGGTAGGGAGGAAGTGGTGTGGGTGAGTAACTCTGTGGGGGTATGTTTAGGGTCAGGTAGGGAGGAAGTGGTGTGGGTGAATAACTCTGTGGGGGTATGTTTAGGGTCAGGTAGGGAGGAAGTGGTGTGGGTGAATAACTCTGTGGGGGTATGTTTAGGGTCAGGTAGGGAAGAAGTGGTGTGGGTGAATAACTCTGTGGGGGTAGGTTTAGGGTCAGGTAGGGAGGAAGTGGTGTGGGTGAATAACTCTGTGGAGGTATGTTTAGGGTCAGGTAGGGAGGAAGTGGTGTGGGTGAATAACTCTGTGGGGGTATGTTTAGGGTCAGGTAGGGAGGAAGTGGCGTGGGTGAATAACTCTGTGGGGGTATGTTTAGGGTCAGGTAGGGAGGAAGTGGTGTGGGTGAGTAACTCTGTGGGGGTATGTTTAGGGTCAGGTAGGGAGGAAGTGGTGTGGGTGAGTAACTCTGTGGGGGTATGTTTAGGGTCAGGTAGGGAGGAAGTGGTGTGGGTGAATAACTCTGTGGGGGTATGTTTAGGGTCAGGTAGGGAGGAAGTGGTGTGGGTGAATAACTCTGTGGGGGTATGTTTAGGGTCAGGTATGGAAGAAGTGGTGTGGGTGAATAACTCTGTGGGGGTAGGTTTAGGGTCAGGTAGGGAGGAAGTGGTGTGGGTGAATAACTCTGTGGAGGTATGTTTAGGGTCAGGTAGGGAGGAAGTGGTGTGGGTGAATAAATCTGTGGGGGTATGTTTAGGGTCAGGTAGGGAGGAAGTGGTGTGGGTGAATAACTCTGTGGGGGTATGTTTAGGGTCAGGTAGGGAGGAAGTGGTGTGGGTGAATAACTCTGTGGGGGTATGTTTAGGGTCAGGTAGGGAGGAAGTGGTGTGGGTGAATAACTCTGTGGGGGTATGTTTAGGGTCAGGTAGGGAGGAAGTGGTGTGGGTGAATAACTCTGTGGGGGTATGTTTAGGGTCAGGTAGGGAGGAAGTGGTGTGGGTGAATAACTCTGTGGGGGTATGTTTAGGGTCAGGTAGGGAGAAAGTGGTGTGGGTGAATAACTCTGTGGGGGTAGGTTTAGGGTCAGGTAGGGAGGAAGTGGTGTGGGTGAATAACTCTGCGGGGGTATGTTTATGGTCAGGTAGGGAGGAAGTGGTGTGGGTGAATAACTCTGTGGGGGTATGTTTAGGGTCAGGTAGGGAGGAAGTGGTGTGGGTGAATAACTCTGTGGGGGCAGGATCAGATGGAGGTGGTGGACAGTTTGTGGGGAGGGGGGGGGAGGTGGAACCTTCGCCTGGGATGAGTCTGTAGAGATGCTGCTTCCTGCTGGGTTGTCAAAAAACAGTCCTGATTGCACAGTAGGGTTCCTTGGAGGGGAATTAGATTCTGTGATTCTGTGAAATAGTCCAGAGAGGAGACCTTGGAACATTAACTGTTTGAGATGTGCGACTGCACGTTACCAGACAGTAAACCAGTGGGCACACCACGCCATTTCATTGTAGAGAATTGGATAATACATGTATTTGGATAAGACATTGATCAATGAAATAACAACCTTTATTCACCCACTCAAAAAGACAGCCAAAAGTTAGTTGAATTTTCAATGTGTTATCATTATGCTTTCACCCATCTAAAACAGGGGTAGTCAACTCTTACCCTACGAGGTCTGGAGCCTGCTGGTTTTCTGTTCTACCTGATCATTAACAGCACCCTCTAAATCAGTCCCCGGTTAGAGGGGAGCAATGAAAACAAGCAGTGGAACTGGCTTAGAGGTTCAGAGTTGAGTTTGAGGGATCTAAAAGCACAACCAACTTCCAAATGTAGTTGTCACCCAAATGTCTATCACTACACTTTTAACTATTTAAAGCACAGCAAAGTTCAAATGGGAATACAATGTCAGATATGTTGTTTATTTATACAACAGATTGTGTTATCACTGTGCTTTATCTAATTTTTAGAACCAAATGACCAGGATTGTAGTTGAGATTACATTAAAAGTACATGGTGCAAGTAATCAATGCCGTTTGAGATTCTACGCGGATTATTACAGCAATTGTGAAGTTCTCCACAGACCTGCGATGACATATGCATCTATCGACTGCTTGGATAGTTCGACTTGAGCCACTGGCTTAATCCCATTCTTTAACTTTTATTTTTGTTTCAGTTGGAGACGTGAATCCAACATGTAATTTGTTAACTTGTTACAAAGTCATTTGGCTATTTACTGTGTTTCAAAAGCGATATTGAATTGTGTTTGTTGTGTTTGAAGGAGATTTAATCTTCTGCGTGGATAGTTGGCTTTAATTTCAATTTGTCTACAAATGAATAATTGATATGTTGGATTCACGTCTCCATCTCAACCAAAAATCTAAATGAAAGAATAGGACTAAATCAAATCAAATCAAACTTTAAATAAAGTTTTATTTGATTTAGTCCTATTCTTTCATTTCGATTTTTGGTTGAGATTGAGACGTGAATCCAACATATCAATTATCCAATAACTCAGTGCACAGACGGAACTATCCAAGAAAAAGATACCTCCTTCAAATGCTGATATTTGGTTGCGTTGACAACCAAACACAATTCAACATCACTAAATATCATTGCATTTTAAATCAACCAGAGCTTGAAACCCTAGGCCTATTGTATTGTCCATTTTTTTGTTGAATTCTGGGTAGAATTGAAACAATAGCTGTTGATGACATTGCAGAGGCTATATAGGCCTAGATGGTGTCATTGATGATATACGAGTGATCAAGTATGGTCTCATTTAATTTGCTCTGTTAAACCTACCCTTTGGAATGACTTCGATAGCAACAGTGAATCTATTTAGTTTTTAAGTGGAGATCTCTCAGCAATCATTCTCATGATAGCACATCGCTAATAGTCAGTGATAAATATCATAGCTAAGCTGATTGGGCTTGGTTAAAACCCTATATGGGAGATTAAAGAGTAGCTTTATGTGTAGATAGATAAATTCTCCAGTAGGAGGTGCTGCACAGCCTATAGTTTCCCCCCTGATAATGGATATACCATTGAAGATCTGATGTTGTTTTAAAGGTACAAATGTATATGTTTAAATTTGGTTACCATGATGACATAATTCTGTGGTTGACATTTGACCCTCAAGACAACAATTGACATAGATTACTTTTGTCAAAATCCGATGTATTTTCCACGTAGATTCCACATCATAATACATTTACAAATTACATTAAAACAACATCGGTTCAACCATTGGGTAACAATGTCGGTGGCAGAGTTCATGTTGTGAATTTATTATAGGCTTGAGCTGTGTTACATTTGATTAAAAAGAGATTTGAATGTATGACGTGCATAGCTTCCTCTTAAATTTGAGAGATAAATTAGAAGAGATAGACTGGAGAGATAAACGGTGCAACGATTTACAAAGAAAGAATCTCACTTGATAGATTTCAAAATAGGCCTATTTAGGCAGCTGTGGTCACTGTTTCATCCCAACAACCACCAGGGCAGATGTAGTTTGAAAGCAACGTACTCATAGCAGTGATGACAGGGGAGAATTCCAATGTTTTCCATATTATTTGATGATTGGACATAATGGCATACTTCACACAGAAATGTAGTCTTCCATTTTCACCCGGTGTTCCGTAATTGTTGTTCTGGGATTGTTAAACATCCATCATCCAATAGGAGGTCCTGTGTACCAGGAACTCCCTGTAAATTCCCACACATAGAACAGAAATGATGGTGAATGAATGGTTGTAAATGGTAGTGGTGGACATTAGGCCTGTTGTCCATCTGTTCACAGAACGTAATCACGTCAGTGCCTCAGCCTGGCAACAATAACACACACACACACGCGCACGCGCGCACACACACACACCCCCAACACACACACAGAGACAGAGACACGGCCACACACAAACGAGCGCACGCACACAAAAACGCATTCGTCGCACGCAGGCACACACAACCACCTGTTCCCACTGATTTAGGTAATGATAAGTGTTATGGTCTAAAGACACATTAGAGTCTTGCCATTGTGAAGGATGTTCTGACTGTGCCAGCACTATGCACCCAGTTGTATAAAAACTATTCAAACATTGCTATGACTTTGTTGCACAGTGACAGGAAATTAATCCCAGTAAGGTATTGTCGGTTCCATATGTATGTGTTTTATGGAACCACATGTCACTGTCATGTCACTGTACTAATGCAGCTGGCGTTGAGTTGCTACGTGTCACTTTGACACGTTACAATCTGTGACAGGTTCTGAGCGCAAAAATGCTTTCATGTTTCAGCCCCGGAACCAAACAACAACATCCAGAGGAACAGTGAGAGGTGGGGGTGTCAGTTGAACATCATCACGTTTAGCAAAGACAAGGCAGCACAACAACAGAGAGACAGGCACAGCGTTCTCTTCTGTTCAGTTCCAACCCTGGAAGCACTCATTTAACAGATGGGCCCCAACAGCACACAATCAAATATTGGTTTTCTCCCCAATAACTGGAGGGGTTCACATCCCTCACCCACCACTGCCCTCCCTCACTCCATCTCTCCCTCTCTCTCTCTCTCTCCCCCCCCCCCCCCCCCCTTCTCTAATTACCTCCACAGGATTGATGTTTTCTTTTCATAAAGCACCAAGCTGATATCCCATGGATTTGGGGATTAATAAATTATGAGAGGACATTAATATTCCCAGCATTCTCCGCTCTGCTATTACTGCAGACGGGGCTAGCGGAGCCCACGCCAGCCCTGACTTGCCAGCTTTGCCAATCACACGGCAGGTATTGCCGACCGCTGCTAAGTCCTGGGTACAAATATCATTTGAAATAGTTTAAAATACTTTATTTTGGTCAGATTCAGCTTTGGTGGCTTAATGGGACCAACAGAATAGTCACACAATGGTAAATCCTGCCCATCTGGCACTCCAGGCAGACTAAAGCAAACACTCAAAGGCTTTGAAAGATTTCAAATAGTATTTAAACCCAGATCTGCTGCTGCAGCAGCTCTGCGCCAGTCAGTTTTCTAGAGGAGAGGTGAGTCGGGCTGACAGGTTTCAAGCAGCTCCCTCAAGGGCATTAAAGGCCAGGTGTGTGACACCTTTAATTGGCCTTGTCTCTGAATTTAGGACCATGTTGTCTCAACTTTGTTGTTCAAAGAACAACCTTTTTCTGTAGAGGGGATATAAAACTGGAATACCCACACGTCTTTCCTTCATGTCTTTGATTTTTTAGGGATGTGTTTTGAAGTAACTGTCCAGTGAAAATCTCACTTTTAAAATATCATATTCTGTTAACTCATACCCAAATAATGTTATCCTATAATCGTATTTGTGGCCAAAGCACAAATTGGAGAAAAAACACTTCAAAAACCCCACCTCAAACTTGAATCTCAAACAGACTGTTTAAAAAAACAGCTTGTTATTTCCTTATAGAGTAAGATGTTATATTCCTGAGGATGAGCTGGCCAATCAGCTTGTCTAGAGGAGGATGAGCTGGGCAATCAGCTGTCTACTCACATTAATATTTTTAATGGCAGGAACACGCCCACACCATTCCATTGTTGGGGTATGCCCACACCATTCCAACACAGAAAAGCTACTTAAGAAACTTAATAAAGACAATTGGAAGGGGAACTATTTACCTCATATTGTAAGTAATTCTAGGTCATAGATATCTGGAAACACTGGACAGTTTAAATGTGACAGTCAAACATTGATGTATCCATTTATGCGTGCCGAGCAGAGCACCTATGTGTTCTACTGTTCTCTCACAATTGAGACAATTGTATTCAACTGAAATGTGTCTTCCGCATTTAACCCAACACCTCTGTAGAGGGAGGGCAAATAGTGGCACAAAGGGTTGGGATTGCCTTTTATGTCATTGGGTATAATATGGAATGTGGGCTGTAATATTTTCCTTCGCACCTGAGCTACTTTATACCATTCTGAAATATCTAGTGAAATGTGAGGCATTCACTGAAGAAGCCTCATTAAATATACTCAGAGTGTAATTGGCTGTATAACTACAATCAGCAGTTATACTTAAAGAAATACTGTAAAACAAAGCTCATATTTTAAAGGACTAGCCTAAAGCTAAATCCTCTCTTTTCTTTGTTTAAATCCAGAGAGAGAGAGATAGAGTTGTCTTTGGTCTTTTTCCTCAGTCAATATCTCATAATTAATTGCCCAAATGAAAGTCTTCCCTTTAAATAATTCAAATGGACGTTAGTTTGAATTAACCAGAAGGCTATCTTGTAATTCCACTGTTCTCGGAAGAGCCTCCAATCTATCTACTTATTTGTATAGAAAATACAGGACAGAGACGATGAATAGCATATATTCATTAGGACTCCAGTGGACCCAAAATGATTTGTTTGTGCCTCCTGATACAATTGTTTACTACAATCCCAAATATATTTCCCCATTATGACTGAATGATTCTATCATGAGATATGTGGTGTGACATTGCCAGGAGGTTTCCAAGGTTATTGGTTGAATCTGAAGTGACATGACAGCTTTTCTCTGTGTCGCCCTCCTTGTCTGTTATCAGAAAGGAAAGTCTAAACAAAGAAGAATAAACCCCAAAAACTGTACGTCTCGTTCTCTTCCACTCTCTCTATCTGTGGTAGTCCAGTTCAGGTTTGTTGTTTGGTTTAGGGTGGGGTGGGACTGTCACCGTCTGTGTCTGACAGCCTTTAAACGTGACAGATAAGAGTGAATCATTAATTTATCAGAGGATGCCAGACTCTAATCCCCGGTGTCCCGGTGATAAGAAAGGTTTCTTCTCTCCTGATCCCAATGCCAATAGGCCTCTTTTCCATCATGGCTTCCAGTTAATAAGCCTGTCAAAGAGCAACGTCATGTGCTGCGGCGTGAAGGCCGACAGCTCTGCTCCGTACAGGTTATCTCCCTGCTACACGTTCTCCCTGTCTCCCCCCTCTGTTTCTGCTCTGACAGTGACAGCAGACGGGTGGGTGGGTTGCTGGGCCTTTGAAACCCTGGGAGAGTGCAAAGCCCTGTGGGCGACGTGGACCGCTGAGGCCCTGTCATTTAGACTAGTTAATTCAAGCATCAGGCGGGCCAGAGAGAGAGCATGGGAGGCGAGAGGAAAGCACACAACCCCCGACCGATGGTTAGAGGTACAGACGTTTGGACCAGACAGGTCTCACCGGGTGCTGAACTAAAAAATCTATTTTAAAGCAAATAAAAATTCAGACATATTTTGTTGTGCAGTCTGTCTCGATCTCTCTTTCTTTTTCTTCTTCAACCCCTACTCTCTCTCTCTGAATCCTGGTTGAAATTGATCGGTTGCTTGTGAGATGTGAGATGTGAGGGTATTTTTCATCCTAGCACAGTTTGAGGTATGGGTCTGGTCTGAGGAGTGATGAGATCTGTGGTGGCGGGGCTTCATCTCTGCCTGGCAGGAAATATGGTAATGACATGGCACGAGACTACAGACTAGCAGGGGTTTGGCTACAGACGAGCATAACATTAATGAGTGAACGTCATGTATAATAAGGGTTACATGGAGAAAATCGGACCTCTGAAATGAAAATGGATGGCCCTCCCTCAGCAAAATATATTTCACCTAAACCCTCCCTGAACACCTGAAAAGAAAAAGAAGTGACCCTCCCCTATACCAGAAATAATAATTAAAACATAAAGTGGATAGCTGAGAACATACCTACCGTTTACCCTCGCTTCTTTGAGAGACAAGAACCTTAGATATGCAGTTTTAGAAACTGTTCGCTGTTCTGTAAGCATTACATTGCAATGCAGGAATTTTGATAGCGTACAAGGCTGTGGGCCAGAAGGTTGTGGGTTCTCAGACCACGGTGGACAAGAGTAGGGGTGGAAAGATCTCCTTTATAGTAAAGGCATTGCATAAATCTATCAATGTGTTTGCAGGTCAGAGAAAAAATGGCCTTTTCTAAACATTTCATGCTATTCTACATTGATTTTCGTATTAGCAGAATCCTTTTAAATACCACACAAATTATTGAAATGACAGGCTAAGAATGGACAGAGAGGTAGGCCTATGTGTTCATCTTATCATATTTCTCTAATGCCAAATCAGTGTGCCTTTGCAATGAAACGGTCCCTGTTAAATCTGAGATGTCATTAGGAATCTGAGCGTGGTACTTTCAAAAGTTAGGCCTACTGTACCTTCCCACCCCATACAGAGCTGGCCTACTGACACAGTAAAATGTAAGCTTTAACTAACTGATGGCTGCTCTTCTTCTCTTGCTTATCCCAATGAGAGACGGTCACAAGTATTTCCCCGAAAGCTGTCTGGGTTTAAACATCTTCTATTGTACAAAAAGTGAATAGCTTAATCAATTGATAGTGACAGAATCAGATTACTTCCCAAGCAACGTCTTTCATTTTTCCTCTTCGGTTATAGAGGTTGTAGCTCAGCCTGTGAATGTCAAATAAAGGAAACAATGATATCCCCATATGCATCGGAGTCACATCTTTCCCAGGTATTTTACAGCTTGTTTCTAGCATAAGGCATTGCGCACCAACGCACTGTTAAAGATATAAACAGATCTGTTTTATTTTCATCCAAATCTTAAACTAACAATGGGTACGCCTGGCATACCTTCTCATACCCCTCAATTTGAGTCTTGTTTTTAACTTAACAGCCCTTCACTGACACGGAGGTAGGCTATTTAAAGAGTGCATGGTGGGTGGAGGAATTGACTGACAAAATCTATGGAAATAGCAGCCTATAGCCTAATTTTGTCTGTCAAACAGGTAGGCCTACCTCATTTAAATAGAAAGAAATAGGTTCCAACACAAAACCCTCTTGTTGTTAGTAAATTAATTGTGCCGACTCGAATTTGCCTACTTTCAGCACCCATGAGCTGTCCGTTTCCCATTGACTTACATTGAACTGCAATGTAAGTTTCAGCACCCATGAGCTGTCCGTTTCCCATTGACTTACATTGAACTGCAATGTAAGTTTCAGCACCGTAAAGTAAGTTATTAGAGTCTGGCTTATTGTGGAGGTCAATGACTGATAAATACATCATGGGCAAGAAACAAAATCTATTATAGTAGTAGCAAGCTATCAAAGTTGACGTCCGGTCCTCCTTCTTATCTTTGCGCTCTCCTTCTCAAACTGAACAGAACTTACAGTAAGCTAGTCCGCAAGCAAGATTTTTGGACTAGGCCTAATTAAAAATGAGTTTTGGAAGAAGCCTTTGACTCTCCTCCTGAACTGCCAGCATAGGCCTACACCGTAGGCTATTGGTCACGCAGCACGCAAAAAAGTTTTTGATCAGCAAGAGCAGGGCAGGCGGGGCTCAGGGTTGGAATATTCATTGCAGTGTGTAAAGCAGCCTAGTTTTATTTACACCATCCCAGCAGCTTTCTTACAACTAGAACTTTGCTCTGTGTTTCACCAAGCATGCTCTTTATAGCCTATAGTAGGGTTGGGCGGAATGCTGATTTTCATATAATCATACCATCCTTCTCTCATTCCAGAATTTACTCATTCCAGTATTACCAGCTTAGTACAACAGAGGCGCCAAAAACGCAAAAAAAAGCCCTTTGGGCACCTATTACCAGAATGGTAACAAAATCAGCACAAGTAATAGCGAATTACCATGGAGGCTGCTAGCTAAATGAATTGCAAAGACAGGCAATCCAGCTCATAAAGTTATACATATATAGGTAGGAACTACCCAATGTAATTTTTGGTGAGTTTGGACATTTACAAGTGAAAGTGAACGAGAGACATTGTGCAAATGAACAATGTTTGACGCATGCTTGTCTTAAGGAAGAACAGTACTGGCTCTGGAGCAGCATGTGTACACGCTGTGTCTGTGTGGAGCCTGCCTGCTCTGCTCGGAGAAGATTGGCGGAGAGTATGCGGGCCGAAAAAATACAAATAAATTAAAAGATAGTGGCAGCTGTACAGATACTGTAACTCATGACTGCTTAAACACAGCACAAAGCTAACACAATATGATGCCCCGTCATCTTATTAATCCAGCCACTTACTTAGATAACTAGCAAGTTAAGGGATCGCACTAACGCAGAATTCGTAATTTTTCACAAAAAAAAAAATACAAAAAACGCAGAAAAAAAATCTGCTTATTGTAATTTCTGCTCGGTATCAGACTCATTTTGTGCTTCAGTTGCACTTCTCCACTTGGATGAGAATTGACAAACAGGGACTTTATCAGCCGACAGCTTTTCTCTAGTACTTTCCTTGGTGTAGCCAGCCTACTTTACTCCATTAAGCAAAACATTAGGAAATGTAGCTGGGTACATTATTTTTATGATAAACATTAGAAATATGATGGCCATGCATAATTTTTGCAAAAAATACCTTTCTTTTTCATTGTACGCTCATTTACTTGTGTGGCTGCCATCTGATGAAAATGAAGCTATTTTCTGCCGAAGGTGTTAGACTAATGTATTTTCTGTGAAGGAAAACTATAACTGCACGTCCCTGACTGAGCTATTGAAGCAAAAAAACACTGTGGGCTTTCAATACAAAATGCGACCCGTGTCAATACACAGACCTGCTCCCGCTTTCTCCCGTTGTGCTATTTACAAACAAACACGAGACTCGCTCAACTGATCTGGGGAACTATGGTAAGCATCATAATGCAGAACGCAATCTGATTTTTCTCCTAACGTATTGCACAAGTTGACGTCAAGTATTTACTTAAAAAGTAGCTACATTAATATTACAATTTATTGAAAAAAACTAAAATAAATTGTTTCAATGGTATTGACAGAATTGAAAAACCATCCTGTTGTTATTTCCAAATACCCCAGTATAGACGGTACACAACCCAAGCCTAGCCTACAGGCAATGAATCATTTGATTGAGACCACACAAAATAGCCTATAGCTGCACTTGATATTGCATGCCCATGTGAATCAGAGATGAGGGGTGGCATTTGGGACACATCGATATACTGTACAGTATAGCCTAATAAGCAACTCATTCTACAACACTGATAAATACAGACATGTTATTCATTACAAATGACATGACATTTATAAATACTAAACCGTCCCTTTGACTGAAATTGAAAAACCATGATCCTCCCCCATTTTCCTCCAGGTAACCATTCTGTACATTTTGATCCATCCGATTTAGGAGATTATGCCTTTCTTAAGCACGCCTTTCCTATGCACTACTCAGTACTTGGTATACAGACTTCAAGGCACTACTCAGTACTTGGTATACAGACTTAAAGGCACTTCTCAGTGGTTAGTATTCAGACTTATCTTATGAAGGTGCCTAACTGGCTTTGCAGACATGGTTCCTTTGCACGCGCTGAATAAATGTAATTCCACTGCTGAAAACCCTCCCACTTGCTGGCCAACAGATTTTCTCGTGGAGTTTTCAGTCAATAGGGGTTTTCAATACATTTACCTTAAGCCATCCCTTTATAAGGTGTACCTTCAATCAGAATTTTGTCAACAGACTAGAATACATCGAGTGAACGGGTTCATAAAATAGGGATCAATCAAAAAAAATATGCATTTCAACACCAACTGGTAGATCTTGTAGAGTATTTAGGCACATTTTGGCTTAGGAAAGATGTTTGAATCATAAAAACACTGGTTTGGAGAGCCTTTAGAGACTATATATATATTGATGAATAAAAAAGACAGAGGTTTGATTCATTCTGAAAATTGACACATTCAGTTCTTTAATCCATGGCAATGTTGGAATATTAGTCTACATAGAATTGTATAATAAGGAGAATAGTGTATGATAGTACAATAGTATCTATCATCTATAGCCTGCAATAACCATGGAAGTGTGTGATGACACAGCCAAGGATTGGGCCATGTGTCAGGTTCAAACTGTTACGGCTTGGTCTGCTCTCCGCTCCATAACTATTTAATTAGCATGTCTTTTTTTAGATTATCATCTGTTACTAATGATCCTCAGCAACAACAACATGGCCGTGACGGTGTTGACATAGGAAGCAAACGAAGGTAAACAAAACAATGTAATTACATGGAATGATAATGTAGGATATACCAGCTGAAGGGACCTAACAGTAAATTGACGTCGATACTGATGGTGGCTAATATTTAGCATGATATAAATAGAAAACAGAAAAGTAGGGGTAGGCTATAATTAAGACATTTAAGAGTGCCCATCCCTGCAAGTTAAAAAGTTGTACAATTTAAATTCTGCATAATGGCACAGCATTTCATAAACGTTATTGTGGGAAAGTTATGTTGATATGCTTCAGTTTGCTGCCATATTATTGGTTTACTAATTTTGTTTCCAGTGATTATAAGGTAAAATATATTTAAAACACCTGTCATTTATATTTATGTTTCCCTGATCCAAACAGATAACTAATTTAGCTCTTATCAAAGTGTAAATTACAGTGCATGGAGATATGCTGTTATTTCTATCGGGAAAAAATGAAGTAGATGCTTTCCCCCACTGTATATAGGTACATTATTGTTATTTTATTCTGTTATAAAAAATATATATATATTTTCTTACCTCTATTTTCTTAAAACTGCATGGATTGTAAAGGGCTTGTACGTATGCATTTCATGGTAAGTGCTACTACAACTGTTGTATTCGCCAGCATGTTTCAAATACAATTCTACAGCAGGTTCAAGAAAAAAAGACACAAAATCCATTTATCTGAGTAAAATTCATTGTGAAAATATAAACAGATTGTGTTCTTGGGCATACTTTACATTTTGTTGATCAAAAAGAACTGCAGAAACCCATCCATTCCAACCAAATACATCTGTATTACCCCTCAGCACTATATTCTCAATACAGTGAGCCTACATCTCTTAGTTTAGCAGTAGCACAGAGATTGTTTGAGTCGGTGAGTCCAGTGTGTCTCCAGTGGGAGTATTGTCTGTCTGCTGGTGGACTGCTGGGTGGCCTTCACTGTTCTGTTTTCTCTCCACAGAGCCCAACCTATTTAACAGACAGCCTGCATGCATCTCCATATTTTGATGTGGTTCATGAAAGGCAAAGACTTGAGAGATTGCCAAGAGACTGGCCGTGCAGCATCCAGAGACTTGCAGGAGCGTGCACATGTCTGAATGTGTGTGAATTCATGCATACTGTATTGGTATGCATGAAACCTTTTTGAATCATTGTAACAATATCCTCACACCGGTAAACGTTTTGCTTTTATTATAGCAAAAGTTTGATACTTCAGACTGATCTTCTCTGCACTTTATAGTCTTCTGAAGGAGAGAAAGCAATCTGATTGTTATCGTGTCATATCACATAACCTGTACTCTCTCCCCCTCTTTGATTCTGTGTTGTTTTGTTATTGATTTGATTCAGTCTATACCTAGCGTTTCCCTTTCAGAGCTGGAGACAAACCAAACCTGTCTTTGGCCCGAAGAAAATCAAGCCAAGGTCAGTTCTGAATGATTCACCCTATCTCTCCCGCTGCGCGTCTGTCTGTGTTTTGGCCAACGTGAGCACTTCTGTCTTTCGATCGGAGGGCCACTACAGAGTGAAAACGTCTGCCTGATTCTTCCTCTTATCTCTCTGCTGCTTTTAATCTCCTGAAGCTGCAGAGAGCTGGGATGGTTTTCATTGTCCAGGGATGTGAACCCGCAACCTTTTCAATTTCGCCCCAAGCTTCAAAGCCCCTTCCGCCGGGGCGGACGCACGTCCTGGACAAAGTTGCCATTTGCTTTTCATTTCCCCCTTCGATAAGAGAGAAGAGAAAACATTGTATATTGTAATGCTCCCTTCACCCTTTTGACATTGGCAAAATTGAGGCGCTAGCGAAAGATCGATACAAATTAAAAGCAAATACAAAAATGGCTGTGGGAAGAGGGGACATCGGCTTTTCTCAGCACCAAAGCATTGTTTGTTCAAAAGTCGACAAAGATGGTGGAGGAAATCATTTAAAAGTTAAAGGAAGAAAAGTGAGAACTTTCACTGATGTCATCTCAACTCTACTCCTAACTGTCAGTATACTTACGGAGAAAAAAAGAAATGCCGTCACTACTTCGCTTGTAAACTTTCCAGCTCTTAAAACGGTGCGTGAACAGTGGAGCAATCGGAAGATGAAGAGATATTCAGCAACTCTTGGTAGCGTAATGGAAGTTTCCTTAAAAGAAATCTATATTTTATTGAAACCAATGTGTTTCAGAAAGAAGATAAAATGGATGTTAATCTCTCGGTATTCTAACCACAGTCAGTAACTCTTCACATAGCTCATGATTAGTTGCCTGCAGGAAAGTACAAAGCTACAGATGCGATTGGAGCCGTTTAGAATAGTACATTGTCTGACTGTTAGCATATTACAGGGTTTCAAACCAGTGTTGAAATAGCACTAGAGACTTATACGATTTCCTATCATTTCCATCAGGATCAATTTATTCCAATTCTCATGCTACAGCCACTTACAGAGAAATGCTCATTTATGGCTCTCTAATTGTGTGTATCAGAGCTTGAAAGTGAACCCATTCCAATGTCTACATTTGTATCTTGGATCACCATATTCACAATTTATTCATCATTTATAATACATAATGTATCATGCATCACACATGTTTCATATCACATTCATGAAAATATATTATTTACAGTACTATGCTGTTTACTATCTTATTATTTTACTAAATCTATGGTAATATGTTAGAAATAACCTCATATGTGCCAGCGGGTAGCTATTGAGGAGATATGTGGAGTGATGGTATGTCTGAGCGTGACCTGGCCCTTGTGTGGTCTCAACTGTGTCCTGCATGGTTCTGCCTGGTCAATGTGGCAGGCAGCAGGAAACACTGTATGGCCTGACACACTCTGACACACCATACATTTGTTTCTGTGCACAATGAGGCACTCTGCTACGCAATCAGCTACGGCTTCTGATTTACAACAAGATCTTACATTGACCCCCCCCCCCCACACACACAGACACACACACACACACACACACACAGACACACACACACACACACACACACACACACACACACACACAGACACACAGACACTCCACCTCTGCACCATCTCTCTAGACCTGCAAAGTGATATTTTATAATTTTCGCTCCAACATCTACAAAACATTAACCAAATGACATCTGGCCGGCGACACGTTCCAGGGTCTGCGCGCGCCTCACGGTGTGGCAGGTGGCCCTGCATCAAACAGCAGCAGCAGTAGCAGCAGCGGAGCCAGCGGAGCCAGCGGAGCCAGCGGAGCCCGAGCTACAGCAGAATGGGAAAATGTTGTTTCTCTCTGTAGTTGTGTTTCTCTCCCCCAGCTTCAGTTCTGATTCTGTTATGTGGAGTTAATTGCCACAGGAATAGCTTGATGGTTTGGCGGCTGGCTCGCCACTGGGTAAGGGAATGGAAGAAATAGAAATGTCTGTGCTCTTTATTTTAATGCTTAAGTGTTAACCTTCAGTCACAGCTGGCTTCTACAGGTGTGAAGATAGGAGACATGCAGAATCATGTGGTGTGAAAGTTTAGGGTTGAAAAAAAAAAATCTTATCTGGACAGACCCTGAACTCACAGGAGCCCATCCACACATGGTTGACTTCCAATTCCCTTCCAATCAAAGTAATCTGTTACGTAGTACAGAAAGAACACTACATATAGGACACTATAGATGTGCTACTCTTAACTTGACCTCATAAGAGTCAGTGCCCCAGGGGTGTGAATCATTTCTGTGAATCCCGTTCCACATTACAAATCATTGGATAAAATCAATGGACACTTTTCCTTCAACAACCTCAACCTCATTCCTAAATGGACTTCTAAATATTTGAGCCTTTTCTCTTCCTGGGTGAGAGAGACTGAAATCCCTTAAGATATTAAGTACCAATACAGAAGAGATGTTACCTGACTGAGGTGGAAATGGGATCCCATCCCCATGGCTGTTGTCATTCTTGTCTGCTAACTGGCTTACCAGCACGCTCTATCACTGATGTGATGATGAGAACAAATGGTGAGAAAATAGAAGGGAGGAAAGAAAAAGACAGAGGCAGAGAGAGGCACAGAGAGAAGCACAGATAGAAGCACAGAGAGAAGCACAGAGAGAGGCACAGAGAGAAGAACAGAGAGAAGCACAGAGAGAAGCACAGAGAGAAGCACAGAGAGAGGCACAGAGAGAGGCACAGAGAGAAGCACAGAGAGAAGCACAGAGAGAAGCACAGAGTGAGGCACAGAGAGAAGCACAGAGAGAAGCACAGAGAGAAGGACAGAGAGAGGCACAGAGAGAAACACAGAGAGAAGCACAGAGAGAACCACAGAGAGAGGCACAGAGAGAGGCACAGAGAGAGGGAGTGGCATTTCCACTGTGTTATTGGTCCTATATATCTGTGAACAGCCATGGGATTGCCATCGATACAAATCAAAAACACATAAAAGAGACGTGCGAGGGGACGCGGTGAGAAGCTGAAGATCAGGTTCTATTTCGCTGTGATTTATGGACCACTGAGTGACCCACAGGAGGTAAGGTCAGAGGAGGCAGTGTGAGCCTGCATTCTCGATGCCTCATTGCCAACTCACGGACCAGTCAATAACCTATTTAATTTAATGTCACAGCCAATATGGGTAAAGCGTATTGACAAGGTCCTGAATACACTTTCAAGAAACCCCCAGCTGCAAGGACCAGATAAACTGTTTGTGAAAAACTCAATCTTGCCTTCCATGAATGCCCCCGAGTCCTTATAAATTATTAAACCCACCTGCCCTCTAATAAAGTGTGGTGAGAAACTTCAACTCCAGGAACTAATGTCAGTGATTTTGAGGAGGGAGAGCAATTGTTGCAGAGACAAGCCTCAATTCCCACATCACATTTTAGCCAGCTCAACCTCCTCTATGAGGGGACTCCATCACTAACTGGCCTTTATGAATGTTTCAGTCATGGAGCTGAGGGGGGAGAGAGAAATGCCACTTCACATGAGCAGGTAATACAGTTATATTTCTCAGGTGTAATACTGCTTCTCTTGCTATTGTCCTATGAATGCTGTTGACTTTTGCATCCATGGGTTTCTGCATTAATTAGAAAATGAAGTCAACTTTCACGCTGTGTTCAATAAAAAGCAAATAAAATGCAAATCTAACTTTCAGAAAGGCAGACTTTTAAATGACAACCTTTGGGGACTTTTGGAACAAGACTTTTTGGGGTATTGCCATCTTTGTCAGCTCACCAACATTGCAAACATTGCTCCTCAAGTGTCATCTTACAAAAACATAAACACTATGTTCATCCCTGCATCTGTCTTTCCCTAAGTGAGTGTGTGACACTGACATCTGAAGGTGAGTCCAGTCTTTTGATGGCCCTGTAACAGTCAATAAGCCATTTCATCTTGGGCCTCAGCCCAGTCGATATAGACCACGTCGTGTTCTGGAGATCCAGCGGGCAAGAGCTCTGCCCAGACCTGATAAACCACAACCCCAACCCCTTTGTCTTCCATTTTGGTTTGGAGCAAAGAAGAGCATTTGGCCTATTTAAATCATGTACTCCTCTATTTAATGAGCTGTGGTCATCCTTAGCGGCTAGCGGCTGTAAGGGGCGGTTAGCCCCAGCTGAAATACAATTACTCCAAAATGAACTTGATTAGAGGATTACTCACGTTTTTCTATTCATGGTGCTAGTTTACAAACATGACAGTATCATTCCAGCAGCCACACACAAAAGCCAATGTCTGTTTCATAATATGGTATCGCAAGGAAGGAATTGCTTCTCTGGCATGGGTTTTGGGTCCATTTGGGTAAAACTAGCAAAATACATGAACGTATTCAAAGTTGTCCGCTTAACATGTAGCCTACTATTGTCAAAATAATGCAAATTATGTACATTTTTTGTCTATTGAAGTCATCCAAATAAATGCATGAAATAATACATTTTCTCTTTCTATCTGTGAAAGTGTTCCTACTAGTGAGTGTCAGTTGTAATGGAATTGTCTTGTAGGTCTTGTGGTTGATATATGGTAAGACTCCGGGTGCACATTGTACCTGCTAAGGTTAATACTGAGCCACTTACAGAAGTCGTCCATTAAAGGAGCGGCGTCTGTTGTCAGAATGGGAAAACTGTTTTGACTTTGTGGCTGTATCAGTGGAAATCATGTCAAGTGGCTAATATAGAAATCGCTCTGCCATTTCCTGGTTGCTAAACTTCTACACTGTTCGCTCAATTTCAGTTTATGTGAGAAAACAAGCACGGAATAGTGTAGGGAATCACTGTGAAAATATTTTCAATACCAACAAAATACAATATTTACAGCTGGTAGACGAAAACCGAAAGTAAAAGGCCAAAGCGCGAGTCTCCGCCATGTTACAGGGAAAGGGGATGCGTGGTAGGGAGAGATTTGTTTTGAATGCTGCTTAGTGCTTTTGGAATTCACCTAGCTTCCACATAGTGGGAGGAATTCAGAGAAATTCTAGGCGCAGCACCTTTAAGTATTTCCACAGCTGAAGTAACTTTGAATACAGGCATAGATTTGCATCTCATCAGAGCAGTCTGGCAGGCTAGATGGTGTGCGTTATTGGAGAGCGAGGCACTTACCATTAATGACTAACTAATGGAAGACGTTCTGGTACTTGATGGATTGATGTGTGCTGCTTCTCTCTCTTCCTACTTGGGTGGGCCTTGATATACTAATTTCAACCTGTATGGAAAAGATTTTAACAAGATTGTTATATGTTCTATCTGTAACTTGTGAAAAATACGTATGACAGCAAATACACTGTAATATCTGATTTATATTGCTGGTTAACATTTAGAAATAACAGAAATGCATGTATTATATAAAACAACATACACAAACCATGTAAGCTAAGTCTTCTAAGGTCTCACACAGTCTGACGTAATTGATGCATATAATGTGACACTTATTGAAAAAAGAAGCAAAGTCCGCTGCGAGGAGGAGCAGGAGGAAGAAGAGGAGGAAGAGGGAAAGCAGAAGAAGGAGAGGGGAGGACGAGGGGTAGGAGGAGGACAATAGGAGGAGGAGGATGAGGAGGAGGAGGAGGAGGAGGAGGAGGAGAGGGGTGAATAGGGGGAGGGCAGTAGGAGGTGTAGAGGGGGAGGAGGAGGAGGAGGAGAAGAAGGATGAGGAGAGTGGGTGGAGGAGAGGAGGATGAGATGAGAGAAGAGGAGGATGACAGGAGGAGAGGAGGAGGAGAGGATGAGGAAACATGTAAGCTAAGGTCTCACATACATGGGACATACGAATTTCAAAGCACTTGTATAACACAGTCTGACGTAATTGATGGATGCAATGTGACACTTTTTGAAAAAATAAGCAACGTTCGCCACAAGGAGGAGCGGGAGGAGCAATAGGAGGAAGGGGGAAAACAGAAGATGGAGAGGAGGAGGAGGAGGAGGAGAGGGGATGGAGAGGGGGAGGAGGAGGAGAGGAGGAGGGGAGGCTGGGTAGGGGAGGAGGAGAGAAGAGGAGGAAGACAGGAGGAGGAGAGGGGATTGGGAGGAGAGGGGGAGGAGGAAAGTAGAAAAGGAGAGGAGGAGAGGGGGATGAGTAGGAGGGAAGAGAAGAGGGGGAGGACAGGAGGAGGACGAGAGGACAGGAGGATGACGAGAGGAGGAGGAGAGGAGCTGGAGAATGGGAGAAGGAGAGGAGGGAGAGAGATGAAAAGAGGAGGAGGACAGGAGGCAAAGGACGAAAAGTAGGGGGAGGAGGAGAGGAGGATGAGAGGAGAGAAGAGGAGGAGGACAGGAGGAGAAGGATGAGATGGGAGGAGGAGGAGGAATTACTTTGATTGCAGCGGTGAATCTATTTAGTTATTAAGTGGAGATCGCTTAACAATCCTTCTCATGATAGCACATTGGAGGTAGTCATGGTTAAAACCATGGATGCAAGACCAAAGGCATAGCTGTAGCTAAATCAACTGTCCAGTAGGAGGTGCTGCCCAGCATTAGCCATGGAAACTAATACCTGAAAATGTATATACAAATATTGTATTTTTCTTACAGAAATTGTCATGGCTTTTTATATGTTGACTTATTTAGAGAACTTTGTAAAATCTATAAGGAAAGGATTTAATATAATAAAGGTTCAATTCTCAGAACATACACTTTTCTTATAATATTCACACATACAGTATGATCCATACGATTTGTCTCAAATATGTCATACCATATCTTTGTAGAAAATACCGGTTTAAGCGTACATTTTTGTTAACTGTAATCTTGTTAGTTACGCTCCAACATTTCCTCCATTTTGTGCCAATATCAGTTATTTTTCAATCTTGTTTCCTCTAGTTTATATTTTTCTCTAAGAGGTTGTCAGGTAGATAGGCTCTCTGCAAGGTTTTGTACAGTTTACCTATCCTTTTCTGACGTTTCATAGCCGAGCATTCAGAGTTAGAGACGTTAATGTTCTTAGCTGTATCTTTTGAAAATAAACACGTAAAATGACTCTAGGGATGATCATGCACATCTTCAGGATGTACCTATTGTTCCACTGTAGTGCAGTTAACACAAGTTTAAGCCCTGAGTAGCGAGTTAATACTATTCCAAGTCTGGAAGTTTAAATCCACCCTCAAATGTAAAACGTTCCTTTTAATTGTATGAATTTGATTTGCCCCTATAAAGTCTGGTATGACAGAGTATACATTTGTAAATAATGTCTTAGGTGGGTAATTGGTATTACTGAAAAGAAAGAAAGAGAACGTTGGACCCCATGCCATTCTGAAGAGGTTTATTCTTCCTGTAGGATTTCTGGAAATATAATTATGTTGAATTAAATCTGCTTTCATTTAGTTCAGTAATGGAATAAAGTTATCTTTATATATTTGTTGTTTGTTGTCAGTTATTGTTTTAATATTTTAAAAGTATCTAATATTCATTTCTGGGGGATCTCTTTTTTTAAGAATTCTTGTTTTTTTCTGCTGATGATTGCTTCAGGGTTGTTGAGTCTAAGAAGGCTACAGGATCCGTCCAACTGTTGTTCAATTCTGATTTACAGTACCAGTCAAAAGTTTGGACACACCTACTCGTTCAAGGATTTTTCTTTATTTTTACTATTTTCTACATTGTAAAATAATAGTGAAGACATCAAAACTATGAAAAAACACACATGGAATCATGTAGTAACCAAAAAAGTGTTATTTTAGATTCATCAAAGTAGCCACCCTTTGCCTTGATGACAGCTTTGCACAATCTTGGCATTCTCTCAACCAGCTTCACTTGGAATGCTTTTCCAACTGTCTTGAAGGAGTTCCATATGCTGAGCACATGTTGGCTGCTTTTCCTTCATTCTGCGGTCCAACTCATCCCAAACCATCTCAATTGGGTTGAGTTCAGGTGATTGTGGAGGCCAGGTCATCTGATGCAGCATTCCATCACTCTCCTTCTTGGTCAAATAGCCCTTACACAGCTTGGAGGTGTTTTGGGTCTTTTTCCTGTTGAAAAACAAATTATAGTCCCACTAAGCGCAAACCAGATGGGATGGGGTATCACTGCAGAATGATCTGGTAGCCATGCTGGTTAAGTGTGCCTTGAATTCTAAATAAATCACTGACAGTGTCACCAGCAAAGCACCCCCACACATCACACCTCCTCTTCCATGCTTCACGGTGGGAACCACACATGCAGAGATCATCTGTTCACCTACTCTGTGTCTCACAAAGACATGGCGGTTGGATCCAAAAAAACTCAAATTTGGACTCATCAGACCAAAGGACAGATTTCCACCGGTCTAATGTCCATTGCTCGTGTTTCTTTGCAGCAATTCGACCATTACGGCCGGATTCACGCTGTCTTCTCTGAACAGTTGATGTTGAAGATGTGTCTGTTACTTGAACTCTGTGAAGCATTTATTTGGGCTGCAATTTCTGAGGCTGGTAACTCTCATGAACGTATCCTCTGCAGCAGATGTAACTCTGGATCTTCCTTTTCTATGGCGGTTCTCATGAGAGCCAGTTTCATCATAGCGCTTGATGGTTTTTGCGACTGCACTTGAAGAAACTTTCAAAGTTCTTGACATTTTCCAGATTGACTGACCTTCATGTCTTAAGGTAATGATGGACTGTCATTTCTCTTTGCCTATTATAGCTGTTCTTGCCATAATATTGGATTTGGTCTTCTGTATACCACCCCGTCCCTTGTCACAACACAACTGATTGGCTCAAACGCATTAAGAAGGAAATAAATTCCACAAATTAACTTTTAACAAGGCACACCTGTTAATTGAATTGCATTCCAGGGGACTACCTCATGAAACTGGTTGAGAGAATGCCAAGAGTGTGCAAAGCTGTCATTGAGGCAAAGGGTGGCTACTTTGAAGAATCTCAAATATAAAATACATTTTGATTTGTTGAACTATTTTTTGCTTACTACATGATTCCATATGTGCTATTTCATAGTGTTGATATCTTCACTATTATTCTACAATGTAGTACATTTTTTTTAAATAAAGAAAAACCCTGGAATGAATAGGTGTATGCAAAGACAAGATTAAATCAAGAATAGTCTGATGGGTGGCAATATTAGCCTATCACTTGTGAATGATGCCCAGCATAAGAAACAGCCTTGTTTTTCGCAACTTTTTTAATCATAGTTGCACACTTCATTTAGTCTAGCCCATAGACCTATATGTTTTGATAAGGTTTGTATCACAACTAAAGTGGCCCAAAAAAATCGTAATTTTAAGCACATTAATTGGCTTTACAATGGGTTTAGAGTCTAAATGGCATACATATGTCATGCCTGCTCCCACTCCTCTTCTCTGGCGCTCAAGGACGCCAGGCTGCCCATCATTACGCACACCTGTCACCATCGTTACGCTCATAAGCGCTTCATTGGACTCACCTGGACTCCATCACTTTATTGATTGCTTCCTCTATACCTGTCTATTCCTCATTTTGATCCCTGTGTCAGCATTACTGTCATTATGTTTCCCTTGTCCAGATGCTGTCCGTGTTTTGTTTCATGTCTGTTATTTATAAAATATTCACTGTACCTGCTTCTTGTCTCCCAGCGTCTGTCCTCACACCGCATGAGTTTCAAGTTTGGGGAAGATCATTTTCACAATAAAATGCACCTTTATAGTAAAGTAATATGACAGAAATGGTATACTTGTGATTTTCTAATAACACATTTCTGTGTTCTATTCATGTGCTGTTCTAATAACCAATTTCTGTGTTCATGCAAGTGACTGATTGAACAAATCATCACTTATCAGTATCTGCAGTTTGGCAGTACTCCCAAAAACCTTGTTTAGAGAAAGGGATATCTCAGTTTCAAGGTCTCAGCTTAGAGAGAATAAGCCTTGTGAGGTCTGTCACATGCATGACCCAGTATTGGTCGTCACATGAATGAAGCAAACATTAATGATGAATTAATGATGAATTAATAACAAACATTAACTATGAAAGATGAATAAGCTAAATCATGCAAATACAACTTGTCAGTAAATATGGGAACTAATGGGACTGCCCCGTTAGAACTCATGACAGACAGATATTCACTATGGTGCATCAAGTTTGTTGTACGTCTCCAGCGCGCTGACAATAAACAATGATTCATTTAAGGTTGACTTAGAGTGTCCCTGTGTAAGAATTTCAACAACAATTATTAAATGCATAATCATATATGTGGTCACTTTTGATAATGGTGTTTTCCTGCTAATGTGAAGAAATAGCCTAATAGTTTATCAACATTTTAAGCAAAACTTTCTGATCTGTTGTGTCAGCCACATTGTGTAAAACATGTTTGGGGATGCTTGTGGTTGTATTAATTTGGGATCTTTTGCATCCTACAACTGTCACAGACTATGTCTGGAATATTTATTTCTCGCACAGAATAGAATAGGTTGACTTTTGTACTATGGGGGATAGCAGATTGACATAGGCTAGTGCTTTTGCTGTTCGTTAGGCCTACTCATCTTGTTGGCTGATGAAAAGTATATGTAGACAGTTCTTCCAATATCTTCAATATGCACCTTGGAATTGGATAAGGATGTGCGCAGTTGCTTCCCCAATGTGTCTGTCTTCACTTGTAGCCTGTGAGAAAGACCCGATCACGTGATGGAGAGCGCACAGCACTCAGTGAGTGCTTCGGAGCATGCCCTCAGGGAAAAGGGCACAACAAAGGCATGGATTTTTCTAGAGGGCATTATGGCCACAAAGGGGATGCTGCAGTGAAATTCGAGGCATTATCAAGTGCTTGTCAAATTGTGAATGAGATGAGATATTAATGAAGTGTGTACAGCCTGCACAAAAAATAAAGCAGAGCTCATGCCTTTCAACATACTTTTTTTCAAATCATCATTAGAGTTGCATCATGTAGCCTTAAAATGTATAAAAAATCCAAACATATAGTGAAACTTTTGTAGAACAACTAAAGTTACATTAATAACTATACATTAAGCATATAGGAGTACCTATTTCTTTGTTAACCGCTCAACACAGAATAGCCGCATGTACGCAGTCCCTCAAATCATTTGGAGAAAAGATTTCTATTTTATTCAGCTTTGTTCATTTGTATTATTCACACTATGAAATAATATAAAATAATGCCACGGAACTCTAAGCAAATCTTGTCTGCTAAATGAACTAGTGTAGCCCACAGCCATTTGGCATAGCCACATCAGGACCTAACGTAAGGACAACTCAGAGTATGCTATTCTGTTCTTCTGAAATAGACTCCATTTTCTTAATATCATGCTTCTTTAGAGCTGTCTAAATTAAATAATGGGTTTATTGTGAAGGTGTAGGCTATATTACATGGATTTATTCAACTTTTTTAAATGTAGATGTTCCAAAGGTCTGCATCAGTGTGTGGAAGCCAGGAGATGCTAAACGTGTTTATGTTAATTAATGGTAAATTACTATGAGTCTGACAGTTATTTGCTTGACAATCACTGGCTGACAACATTTTGGGACTGCCACAGCCCTTGTGGTTTCTGCATCATGTTATGGATATGCTTGTCATCAGCAAGGACTAGGACATTTTTAGGATAAAAATAAATAGAATACAGCTATAAGCATAGACATTCCTAGAGGAAAACGTGTTTCTGCCTGCTTTCCAACAGACACCGGTAGACAAATTCACCTTTCAGCAGGACAAACACAAAGACAAATCTACACTGGAGTTGCTTACCAAGATGATTTTCAAATCAAATCAAATCAAATTGTATTGGTCACATACACGTGTTTAGCAGATGTTATTGAGGGTGTAGAGAAATGCTTGTGCTTCTAGTTCCGACAGTGCAGCAATATCTAACAATTTCGCAACATATACCCAATACACACAAATCTAAGTAAAGGAATAGAATTAAGAATATAGACATTTTTGGACAAGCAATGTCAGAGCGGCATAGACTAAAATACAGTAGAAAAGTATAGAGTGCAGTATATACTGTAGAAGCTGTTTTTCAGTCTCTCGGTCCCCGCTTCAATGCACTGACCTCGCCTTCTGGTTGATAGTGAGGTGAACAGGCAGTGGCTCGGGTGGTTTTTGTCCTTGATGATCATTTTGGCCTTCCTGTGACATCGGGTGCTATAGGTGTCCTGGAGGGCAGGTAGTTTGCCCCCGGTGATGCGTTGTGCAGACCGCACCACCCTCTGGAGAGCCCTGCTGTTGTGGGTGGTGCAGTTGCCATACCAGAAGGTGATACAGCCCTACAGGATGCTCTCAATTGTGCATCAGTAAAAGTTTGTGAGGGTTTTGGGTGACAAGCTAAATTTCTTCAGCCTCCTGAGGTTGAAGAGGCGCTGTTGCGCCTTCTTCACCACACTGTCTGTGTGGATGGACCATTTCAGTTTGTCAGTGAGGTGTACGCCGAGGAACTTAAAACTTTCCACCTTCTCCACTGCTGTCCCGTCAATGTGGATATGTGAGTGCCCCCTCTGCTGTTTCCTGAAGTCCACGATCATCTCCTTTGTTTTGTTGACGTTGAGTGAGAGGTGATTTTCTTGGCACCACATTCCCAGAGCCCTCACCTACTCCCTGTAGGCTGGCCTGTAATTGTTGGTAATCAAGCCTACTACTGTTGTGTCGTCTGCAAATGTAATGATTGAGTTGGAGGCTTGCTAGACCACGCAGTCATGGGTGAACAGGGAGTACAGGAGGGGGCTGAGCACACACCCTTGTGGGGCACCAGTGTTGAGGATCAGCGGGGTGGAGGTGTCCTTCACCACTTGGGAGAGGCCCGTCAGGAAGTCCAGGACCCAATTGCACAGGCCGGGGTTCAGATCCAGGGCCTCAAGCTTAATGATGAGCTTGGAGGATACTATGTGTTGAATGCTGAGCTATAGTCAATTAACAGCATTCTTACATAGGTATTCCTCTTGTCTAGATGGGACAGGGCAGTATGCAGTGGGATGGCGATTGCATCGTCTGTGGACCTAGTGGGGCGGTACGCAAATTGAAGTAGGTCTAGAGCGATAGGTAAGGTGGTGGTGATATTATCCTTGACTAGTCTCTCAAAGCACTTCATGATGACAGAAGTGAGTGCTATGGGGTGATAGTCATTTAGTTTTCAGTTACCTTTGCTTACTTAGGTACAGGAACAATGGTGGACATCTTGAAGCATGTGGGGACAGCAGACTGGGATAGGGAGAGATTGAATATGTCCGTAAACACACCAGCCAGCTGGTCTGCGCATGCTCTGAGGACGTGGCTAGGTATGCCGTCTGGGCCGGCAGCCTTGTGAGGGTTAACACATTTAAATGTCCTACTCACGTCGGCCACGGAGAAGGAGAGCCCACAGTCCTTGGTAGCGGGCCGCGTCGGTGGCACTGTGTTATCCTCAAAGCGGGCAAAGAAGGTGTTTAGCTTGTCTGGAAGCAAGACGTCGCTGTCCGCGATGTGGCTAGTTTTCCTTTTGTAGTCTGTGATTGTCTGTAGACCCTGCCACATACGTCTCGTATCTGAGCCGGTGAATCCACTTTGTCTCTATACTGACATTTTGCCTGTTTGATTGCCTTGCGGAGGGAATGACTACTCTCTTTGTATTCTGCCATATTCCCAGTCACCTTGCCATGGTTAAATGCAGTGGTTTGCGCTTTCAGTTTTGCGCGAATGCTGTCCATCTATCCAACGTTTCTGGTTAGGGTGGGTTTTAATAGTCTCAGCGGGTAAAACATCTCCTATACAATTCCTTAAAAACTCAATCACCAAATAAGCGTACACGTCAATATTAGCATCGGAAGCTACCCGGAACATATCCGAGTCCGCGTGATCAAAACAATCTTGAAGTGTGGATTCCGATTGGTCAGACCAGCATTGAATAGTCCTTAGCACAAGTACTTCCTGTTTGAGTTTCTGTCTACTGAAAGGGAGGAGCAAAATGGAGTCGTGGTCAGATTCGGGGGAGGGCCTTGTATGCATCGCTGAAGTTGAAATAACAGTGGTCTAGTGTTCTCGCAGCGCGAATACAACAGTTGATATGCTGATAGAATTTAGGCAGCCTTTTCCTCAAATTTGCTTTGTTAAAATCTCCAGCTACAATAAATGCAGCCTCAGGATATATGGTTTCCTATTTGCATAAAGTCCAGTGAAGTTCCTTGAGGGCCGTCGTGGTATCGGCTTGAGGGGGGATATACACGGCTGTGACTATAATCGAAGAGAATTCTCTTGGGAGATAATACAGTCGGCATTTGATTGTGAGGTATTCTAGGTCGGGTGAACAAAAGGACTTTAGTTCCTGTATGTTATCACAATTGCACCATGAGTCATTAATCATGAAACATACACCTTTTTCTTCCCAGAGAGATTTCTATTCCTGTTGTCGCGATGCACTGAGAATCCAGGTGGCTGTACCGACTCCAACAGTATATCCCGAGAGAGCCCTGTTTCCGTGAAACAGGGTATATTGCAATCCCAGATGTCTCTCTGGAAAGAAGCCCTAGCCCTAAACTCGTCAACTTTATTATCCAGGGACTGAACATTAGCGAGTAATATACGCGGAAGCCGTGGGTGGTGTGCGCGCCTCCTAAGTCAGACCAGAAGGCCGCTGCGAGTACCACTTCTATGCCGGCGTTGTTTTGGGACTGCCTCTGGAATCAGTTATATTGCCCTGGGTGGTATTGAATGTTCCAGAGTGGCCTAGTTACAGTTTTATCTGAAATCTCCTTGAAAATCTATAGCAAGACCTTAAAATGGCTGTCTGGCAATAATCAACAATCAACTTGACAGAACTTGAAGAATTTTTAAAATAATAATGGGCAGAACCCAGGTGTGCAAAGCTCTTAGAGACATACCCAAAAAGACTTACAGCTGTATTCACTGCCAAATGTGCTTCTACAACGTATTGACTCAGGGGTGAGAGAAAACATCTATTTAATCAATTTTGAATTCAGGCTGTAACACAACCAAATGTGGAATTAGTCAAGGGATATGAATAGTTTCTGAAGGCACTGTAAGTCAACACATACAAATACACCACTGACATACAGTATAAGGAAGCATACAAAATCTTACCAGATTATTTAAATAAGATTCTTATTTGATTTTCATGATTCTTTTCCATATCTTTTCCATTTTTGGGAAGGTTTTCAATGTTGTATAGTGAAGAGTTCCTTTCCAAAACGCTATATCCATTTTCAGAAATGTTGGTAAATTAGCTCTAAAGAAGGTATGAAAGAGATTGGTGTATTTTTTCACTATCTAATCATGGTATGTGGTTGTTCAATGCCAGACATGTATTTGTTTGAAATCTATCACTTAATGGTTTGATTTCAGAGACAAATAATCATGTTTTCTTTTACAAAAAGCTATATATCTGCCTCACTCAAAGAGAAACACCTAGTGCTGCTAGGTTTTACACAGTCAAATGGAGCAAATAACTGCATTTTTAATACAGTTAGTGCATTCATCTTAAAATACAATACATGACCAAAAGTCATGGCAGAGCTCGGTTTGTTGGTTTGAAAGTGTCTGAAAAAGTGTTCTATTGGAA
This sequence comes from Salvelinus alpinus, assembly GCF_045679555.1. Lineage (NCBI taxonomy): Eukaryota > Metazoa > Chordata > Actinopteri > Salmoniformes > Salmonidae > Salvelinus > Salvelinus alpinus. Next base: position 19,185,529 of record NC_092102.1, on the reverse strand, counting down.
AAGTTTGGTTACTAGCTAGCTACCTTTAGATTTTTTATCCCACGACGTGGTTGGCATCAGTTGCTGGGACCAGTGCTATCTGTCCAGGGAACTGTGTAAAACCGATCTGTCCAGGGAGCCTGCCGACCGAGGGTCTGATGAGCTGCTTGGCTTAGCAGTTAGCCTAGCTGCCACTGTTAGACGCCTTTCAAGCTAGCAGGGTTTCCTTGAGGGCTTGAAAGCAGCCCGCGACGCGGTTAGCCCTTGTGGCTGGGATCGCGGATTGTCCAGGGCTTGTGGCTGTCTAGATCCCTACTGTTTGCTGATGTTTCCATCTTCCCTGCGACCTGCCCTGTCCGGAATTGCAGGGAGTAACAGCATAGCCTACGTTGGCACCATTACAAAGATCAAAGCCGGTGGGAGTACCATTGAAGACAGGTGTTTCTCTCTATCATAGGTGAAGGGTTTTTTAAACAAACAAAAATTGTTCTCTAAGCAGTTGTTACAACAAGAAGAAAATAGCTTCAAGTGTTGTGTTCAAATACTGGTGGAGTCAACTAATAAAAGAATGGACGATCTGACCAGGGAGGTCTAGGACCTGAACGACAGTTTGTAGTTCTCACAGGGTTAGCTCGATGAGTTTAAACAAGAAAACGGCAAGATGACAACAATATGTAAGGATTGGAACTTTAAAAATGTTTTTGCCTAAAATGTCATACCCAAATCTAACTGCCTGTAGCTCAGGCCCTGAAGCAAGGATATGCATATTCTTGGTACCATTATAAAGGAAACACTTTAAAGTTTGTGGAAATGTGAAAGGAATGTAGGAGAATATAACACTGGTATATAACAACTGGTATAAGATAATACAAAGAAAAAACACCTATTCTTTTGTATTTTTTATGTACCATCATCTTTAAAATGCAAGAGAAAGGCCAAAATGTATTATTCCAGCCCAGGTGAAATTTAGATTTTGGCCACTAGATGGCCAAAGTTTTAGACTGATCCAATGAACCATTGTATTTCTGTTGAAAATGTTGTATCAAGACTGCCCATGTAGCGTTCGTTCTTCTCCTCATCTGAGGAGGAGCATGGATCGGACCAATATGCAGCGTAGGTTGAATTCATAATGATTTATTTAAAGACGAACACGAAGCACACTTGAACAACTACAAAATAACAAAGCGTCTGGGTGGGCATCTGTCCACGGTGGCGGCTCTGGCTCTGGACGTGGTCCCCACCCCACCATAGTCAATCCCCGCTTCCGTGGCCTCCTCCTAACGGCCACCCTCCATATTAACCCCACTGGATTAAGGGGCAGCACCGGACTGAGGGGCAGCACCGGACTGAGGGGCAGCACCGGACTGAGGGGCAGCACCGGACTGAGGGGCAGCTCCGGACTGAGGGGCAGCTCCGGACTGAGGGGCAGCTCCGGACTGAGGGGCAGGTCATGGCTGGCTGATGTCTCTGGCTGGTCATGGCTGGCTGACGGCTCGGGCTGGTCATGGCTGGCTGACGGCTCTGGCTGGTCATGGCTGGCTGACGGCTCTGGCTGGTCATGGCTGGCTGACGGCTCTGGCTGGTCATGGCTGGCTGACGGCTCTGGCTGGTCATGGCTGGCTGACGGCTCTGGCTGGTCATGGCTGGTGGGCGGCTCTGGCTGGTCATGCCTGGCGAGCGGCTCTGGCTGCTCCTGTCTGGCGGGCGGCTCTGGCTGCTCCTGTCGGCGGGCGGATCTGGCTGCTCCTGTCTTGCGGGCGGCTCTGGCTGCTCCTGTCTGGCGGGCGGCTCTGGCTGCTCCTGTCTGGCGGGCGGCTCTGGCTGCTCCTGTATGGCGGGCGGCTCTGGCTGCTCCTGTCTGGCGGACGGCTCTAGCGGCTCCTGTCTGGCGAACGGCTCTAGCGGCTCCTGACTGACGGACGGCTCTAGCGGCTCAGGACAGACGGGCGGCTTTGAAGGCTCAGGACAGACGGGCGGCTTTGAAGGCTCAGGACAGACGGGCAGTTCAGGCGGCTCAGGGCAGACGGGCAGCGCAGGCGGCGCTTGGCAGACGGACAGCTCAGACGACGTTGGACAGGCGGGCAGTGCAGGCGACGCTGGGCAGTTGGACAGCGCAGACGGTTCTGGGCAGGCAGGCAGCTCAGATAGCGCTGGGCAGACGGCAGACTCTGGCCGGCTGAGGCGCACAGTAGGCCTGGTGCGTGGTACCGGAACTGGAGACACCGGGCTAAGGACACGCACCTCAAGGCTAGTGCGGGGAGCAGCAACAGGACGCACAGGGCTCTGGAGACGCACAGGAGGCTTGGTGCGTGGTGTAGGCACTGGTGGTAATGGGCTGGAGACACGCACCACAGGGCTAGTGCGTGGAGGAGGAACAGGGCTCTGGAGACGCACAGGAAGCCTGGTGCGTGGTGTTGGCACTGGTGGTACTGGGCTGGGGCGGGGAGGTGGCGCCGGATATACCGGACCGTGCAGGCGTACTGGCTCCCATGAGCACCGAGCCTGCCCAACCTTACCTGGTTGAATGCTCCACGTAGCCCGACCAGTGCGGGGAGGTGGAATAACCCGCTCTGGGCTGTGTTGGCGAACCGGGGAAACCATGCGTAAGGCTGGTGCCATGTATGCCGACCCGAGGAGACGCACTGGAGACCAGACGCGTTGAGCCGGCTTCATTGCACCTGGCACCCTCCCCCCAAGACATTTTTGGGCTTGACTTACAGGCTTCCTACCGCGTCGTCGTGCTGCCTCCATTCACCGGTATCCCTCCGCACATTGCTCCATCGAATCCCAGGCGGGCTCCGGTACTCTCCCTGGGTCGACCTGTCGACCTGTCTATTTCCTCCCAGGTTGTATAGCCCAGATCCTTCTCATGCTGCCAAGCTAGCTCCTCAAAACGCCGCCTCTCTGCTTTCGCTGCCTCCAGCTCAGCTTTGGGGCGGCGATATTCTCCCGGTTGTGCCCAGGGTCCTCCGCTGTCCAGAATTTCCTCCCAATTCCATAAATCCTGCGATCGCTGCTGCTGCTTTTTCCCACGCTGCTTGGGCCTTGGTTGTTAGCTCAACTGTCCGTGGACGGGACAAAGATCCCGAATAACTTTTAAGAGAGGACATTAACAGAGAAATCTGATTATCTCGAGGGACAATCAAGGTGCAACAACATTGTTGTACACGGATTTGCAGAATCTCCATATGAGACCTGGAGACAAAGTGAGGGAAATGAACCGATGTCAAATCTGATGTGCATACCTATATAACATAGGTACATGACGTAATGATGCCACGTAAAATGTTACGCTATACGTACAACACAGCATTCCTAAACTAGCCCACAATGTCTGCTGTGTGGATCGAGCAGTCAACAAGTCGAGCAGTCATTTGAAAGACTAACAACATTTCACCGAGACAACTCAAAGGCGAAATCCATTAAAGCCAAGATAATGGAATCATTACCCTTGACAATCAAACATTCTCTGTCGTGGGTGATGTTGACTTTTGCTGCTCGGCCATGGAAACCTATTTCATGAAGCTCCCGACGAACAGTTATTGTGCTGATGTGGCTTCCAGAGGCAGTTTGGAACTCGAGGACAGAGTTTTTTTATGCGCTTCGCGCTTCAGCACCCTGCGGTCCCGTTCTGTGAGCTTGTGTGGCCTACCACTTCGCGGCTGAGCCGTTGTTGCGCCTGCCCTAGACGTTTCCACTTCACAATAACATCCCTTACAGTTGACTGGGCAGCTCTACCAGGGCAGAAATTTGATGAACTGACTTGTTGGAAAGGTGACATACTATGGCAGTGCCACGTTGAAAGTCACTAAGCTCTTCAGTAAGACCATTCTACTGCCAATGTTTGTCTATGGAGATTGCATTGCTGTGTGATTGATTTTATACACCTGTCAGCAACGGGTGTGACTGAAATACCCGAATTCACTCATTTGAATGGGTGTCCACATACTTTTGTATATATAGATTACCTAGGTGAAACAACACACAAAATCACAGTCAAATATGCAGTATACAAATATTCCATTCTAGCTAAACAATGAAAATATAGTGTACTTTTTTTTATATATATCTTTTTTTTAATACACACCTAAAATTTCTGAATAAGAAATCTGAGAACAGTAATATTTTACACTTCCATGAAGGTACTCATAAGCAATTATTTCTGGTGTAAAATGTGTGGATATTGCATGTTTGGAAATAAACTCTTCATATCAGTAAATGTGGACATCTCATTGACAAATGAATATGCACTAAAACATATAAATAAACATAAACATATGAATTAAAAACTTAATTAACCTTGTAAGAGTGCAGGTAAGGATGCATTCCATGAAACAGTTGTGATGTACAGTAAAGTCAATAGGGGTTTGACCTGTAAATACATTTTTGCAGGTCTTTCCTATAATTCTTCAGTCACTTGAATAAGGTTCAGAAAAGTGGGGTGAGCTAGTGTATTGTGGATAAACAAAGGGAAAAGCCTTGCCAGTCTTGCCTCTTGGTTGTCCTGAGGGTCAGGCCAGTGAGCATCCAGTTAAATGTGCACAGACAGATGAGTCTGCCCTCGCAGCACTGCTGCACCTCCCAAGGGCACAATGACATTTTCCTGGGACAATATGGGGCTGCAGTGACATGGAAAACATTCCCTCCTTCCGTCTCTCCTTTCCTGCCCCAGACACTGCAATTCCTCTCTCTCTCTCTTCTCTCTCTTCTCTCTCTTCTCTCTCTTCTCTCTCTCCTCTCTCTCCTCTCTCTCCTCTCTCTCCTCTTTCTCCTCTTTCTTCTCTCTCTCTCTCTCTCTCTCTCTCTCTCTCTCTCTCTCTCTCTCTCTCTCTCTCTCTCTCTCTGTCTCTCTCTCTCTCTCTCCTCTCCCCTCTCCCCTCTCCCCTCTCCCCTCTCCCCTCTCCACTAACTTTTCTTGAGTGCTGCTGCAGTAGCTGCTTTTTGCCTTTTCATTCTGTTACAGGTCAAGAGACTTGACAAAGTTCCAAAAGGCTGGTGGCGGCAGGGGAGAGAATGGGGGAAAATGTGACAGGGTTCAACTAAAGAAAATGAGACAGAAAAGGCAGGGCAACAAAATGCCTCAAGGTCGTTCTTTCAATCTGAAACTTGAATTTTTTCACGGTGAGCTGTAGTTCAAACTGTACTGGACTGCAAACAGATTTTTTTTTAAAGCACACCTACTACTAAGTCTAAAAATAAAATAATTAAAGGCTCAATGCAGATGTTTTTATCTCAATATCAAATCAATTGTTGGTAACAATTTAGTTCCTTAGTGTAATAGCTTTTAATTAAATCTGACACTGTTTTTATATACTTTTATTTTATTTTGGATCCTACGGCTCTGTTGGGCTAAATTGCTGTGAGCGTTGCTGTCTGTCCTGGGATCCTGCCAGATTCCGCATAGCGGGAGAGACACAAAAGCCCAGCTAGCCTAGCTGGCTCGGCGGTCTCAAATGGAGGCCGCTATTGAACGTTTCCAGCACTGCAGGAGCTGTGTTTACTTTGCTTTGTTCCGGGACAAGGTGGACCGCGCTGACTTTCAGTGTAGCAACTGCTTGCTTGCGGAGGACTACAGGGGCGAAGTGGCTACTCTTAACAAGCAGGTAGAAAAATACACAAGGGAAGGGAACCCACGCCTGCCTACTTTTTATTTTTCTTCCACCCCAGTAGTCGGACGCCGCTCTGGTCTGGTGGAAGTTTCGCCGCCGTGTCGACTCTCCACAGCCGACTGGTCGGTGCTCGGCAGGGTTCCATCCCCCAAAGGGTCTCCCCCTTCCCTGAAGAATGGAGCTGTTCTCGACCCAACCAACCAGCCATGGAGGTACGTCACTTGCCGTAGAAGTTGAAGAAAGTATCCTCTGGCAACGGGGGACTCCATGGAGATGTTGAGCCCGGATCTGACACAGACCAGAAACAGCTTTTCCTCCCTGGATCTAGAGGTTCCGGCACCTTCTTCCTTGGGGGCTTCCCATTCAAGATCGGATTTGGAGGTACCTGCGTCTTCGTCCTCGATTCTGTCTCCCTCTCCGGTGGCTTCTACCTCGGGTTCAGATCCTCGGAGCTCCCACCCTAATCAGACCGTGAGGCTGCCTGAGACTCCGGCCCATTCAACATCGCCAGCTGTCATCATAGGCAGCTCTATGGTGAGAAACATCTCTGTCCCCAAGGCAAAAACCCTGTGCTACCCAGGAGCACGAGTACAGAACATAACAAGGCTGCTTCCGACTGTTCTACCACAGATGCCGGGAGCTGACACTGTCATAGTCCATGTGGGGTCAAACAACATCAGGAGGGCTAGCTCGGAACATTTGAAAATGGATTTTAAATAACTGATTTTATCACTAAAAGACTCCAAAAAACGGCCAATCATTTCAGGTCCATTACCATCGTTGGGCCGTGGGTATGAAAGATTCTGGCTAAAAGACTACTGTAACTCTGCTGGAGTCACTTTTATACCTTTGACACCTTCTGAAAACAAAAGATACTCTACAGGAATGACAGAGTCCATCCAAATCATCTTGGCTCTTGGACTCTGTCCACGCATTTCAAGACTGCGTTGAAACAATGACTGTGATCCAAGACCACCTCAGTTAATCCCTACCATTGTGACAATGAATCATCATAAAACTGCATCAAATGTACATGATCCTAGGGGCATTGGCAAAGACAATATAAGTAACTTAATTTATGTGCCCCTAATTGCACCGAATACTTCTGTTTATCCTACAGCTAGTGTATGCAGTAATCATGAGCCTATGAACCAGAGTTACACTGTTAGCACTGAGGCGGTGTGCCCTAGTAGGAAGACCACTTTGTGCAGCTCACCCTGCACTATCAGCTTCAATATAAATAACGTGAGTAAGTCTACTTCTGATAAGCTTCCCAGTAAAGCATTCAAAACGATCAAGCAACCCAGACACCTGCTAAAAATAGCCTCCCAGCCTCTCTTTGGTAGTCCTCCTGGTTTTGACCTTTGCCTGTCCTGACCCTATACCCACCCGCCTGACCTCTCTGCCTGACCCTGAGCCTGCCTGCCGCCCTGTATCTTTGCTCCACCTCTGGATTACTGAACCCTGCCTGTCCCTGACTCTGAGTCCGCCTGCCGTCCTGTACCTTTGCCTTCCCCTGGATTTTCGAACCCACCCTGCCTGCCTGCCCCTGTTGCTACAATAAACAGTGTTACTTCGACAGTCTGCATCTGGGTCTTACCTTGATTCCTGATGTTATGGCCTTACACCCCCTGCTATAATGTGGATAAAGATTTACTTGTCTAACAGAACACAGAGGAGATTCTTTAATGGAAGCCTCTCTAACATAATCCAGGTAGAATCAGGAATTCCCCAGGGTAGCTGTTTAGGCCCCTTGCTTTTTAAAATGGTATACACGTCAGCTACTACAGCGACTGAAATGCACTTAACCAAGAGTTGCAGTTAGTTTCAGAATGGGTGGCAAGGAATAAGTTAGCCCTAAATATTTCTAAAACTAAAAGCATTATATTTGGGACATAACATTCACTAAACCCGAAACCTCAACTAAATCTTGTAATAAATAATGTGGAAATTGAGCAAGTTGAGATGACTGCTTGGAGTAACCCTGGATTGTAAACTGTCATGGTCAAAACATAATGATACAATAGTAGCTAAGATGGGGAGAGGTATGTCCATAACAAAGCGCTGCTCTGCCTTCTTAACAACAACAACAAGGTAGGTCCTACAGGCTCTAGTTTAGTTGCACCTTGACTACTGTTCAGTCGTGTGGTCAGGTGCCACAAAAGCATTGCAATGGGCTCAGAACAGGGCAGCACGGCTGGCCCTTGGATGTACACAGAGAGCTAATATTAATAATATACATGTCAATCTCTCCTGGCTCAAAGTGGAGGAGAGTTTGACTTCATCACTACTTGTATGTGTGAGAGGTATTGACATGTTGAATGCACCGAGCTGTCTGTTTGAACTACTGGCATACAGCTCGGACATCCATGCATACCCCACAAGACATGCCACAAGAGGTCTCTTCGCAGTCCCCAAGTCCAGAACAGACTATGAGAGGCACACAGTACTACATATAACCATGACTACATGGAACTCTATTCCACATCAAGTAACTGATGCAAGCAGTAAAAATAGATTTAAAAAAACACTTGGAACAGCGGGGACTGTGAAGCAACACAAACATAGGCACAGACACATGCATACACACACACACATGGTAACATATGCACTATACACACAGATGGATTTACTGTAGATATGTGGTAGTGGTGGAGTAGGGGCCTGAGGGCACATAGTGTCTTGTGAAATCTGTGAATGTATTGTAATGTTTTTAAAATTGTATAAACTGACTTAATTTTGCTGGACCCCGGGAAGAGTAGCTAATGGGGATCCATAATAAATACAAATACAAATACTCAGACCACTCCCAGACAGTCCTAGCCAAATTCTTGCTTGAGAAATTGCTCTTTGCTAAGAAGCTTTTTTTGTTTCTTTTTGACAATTTTAATTGAAAACAATCACAGTAAGGTACCTAAAGGGATAATTCACCAAAATTTAAAAATGGTGTCTTTACCCTGTAAGCAGTCTATGAACAAGATATGACAGCAATCCATGCTTTAATTTAGTTTCCCTGGCATTCTTTCCACATGCTAACGGCACAAATCCCATTCAAGTCATGGAACCGATATTGGCATATTATCATTTTTCACAGATCATGTTCAAAACATCTATAAGTGACCTTGTTGAGCTTCACAATCAATTTTAGATACGTCCGATTATTTGGATATGAGGCCCGAAAAAAATAAGTAAAGTCCAGTGACTTGAATGGGATTTGTGCCACAAATGCAAAAACGTTAGCATATGGAAACAGTGCCAGGGAAACTAAACTGAAGAATGGATTGCTTTCATACCTTGTCCATAGACTGCTTACAGGGTAAAGAAACCAATGTGTTGTTTAATAATTTGGGTGAACTATCCCTTTAATTGTTACCCCAAAAATTATTTAACATTGAGATAAAAACGACTGCATTGGACCTTTAACAGATATTGCAATGGCATTTATTTGACTTAGGCCCACTACAGAAACATGTGTATGTTCAGCTTGGCCTCAAAGACGTAACATAGTAAACTTAAACCTGTGACACTCAAATTAGCATGATACAGTATGTTACTTTTGGTATGCTTATATAAGAATGAAGGTTACTTAAGCCAAAACGGGACCGCCGAGTGCTGAAGCACGTAGTGCATAAAAATCGCCTGTCCTCAGTTGCAACACACACTGCCATGTTCCAAACTGCCTCTGGAAGCAACGTGGCTGAAGGAAGCAAGTGTTCCAACATCTAGTGTAAATCCTTCCCAGAAGAGTGGAGGCTGTTGTGGCAGCAAAAGGGGGACCAACTCCATATGAATAACTATGATTTTGGAATGAGATGTTTGATGAGCAGGTGTCCTCATACTTTTGGTCATGTAGTGTATTCTATTCTTATTTACAATAAAAGTGACTGCGAAATTACACTATATATTATTTACCATTCATTTCAATTGGGCACAGAACAATCTGAAACACAACCAAAACAAACAGCAAACGCATTCAACACATTTGTAGAGATACGTACAAGCTTGATATAATAATTGCGTATGGGACCAAATACTAAACTTTTGACTACTTGAACAGACATATAAGTGAATTTGTCTGAATACTTTTCGGTTCCCTCGATATGGATTAAAATAACCTCAAATTAAAGCTGACAGCCTGCACTTTAACCTCATAGTAATTATATTATTTCAAATCCCAAGTGCTGCAGTACAGCGCCAAAATATCAACAAATGTGTCACTTTCCTAATACTTTTGGAGCTCACTGTACATACATCCAGTACTGTACCTATAAATATGTAAGTGCCTGTCATATTGTCTACAGTATCCACACAGCGGGTATGTACATGTAGGCAGGGTGTATACCCAAAGCAGGGTGCATGTACATATGCCCAGGGTCTGTCCATGTACAGTGTTGTCAGGCCGGTGTGTGGAATGCAGGGTGCAGATGTGTCACTGCAGATCAGGACAGCGGCCCGTGTGACAGTTGAAGCGTCCTCTGTCAGTGGGGAGTGTGTGTGTGTGTGTGTGTGTGTGTGTGTGTGTGTGTGTGTGTGTGTGTGTGTGTGTGTGTGTGTGTGTGTGTGTGTGTGTGTGTGTGTGTGTGTGTGTGTGTGTGTCAGTGTGTGTGTGTGTGTGTCAGTGTGTGTGTCAGTGTGTGTGTCAGTGTGTGTCAGTGGGGCCTCTCTCCAGGGAGGTGCAAATCTCTGCACATCCCTGCATTGGAAATCATCCACAGCATCTTGATGAGCGACAGTCCCCAGACTGTGATTGACTGGCACACTAACACGGAGCGACGGCTGCGCACGCCACGGGGGCGGAGAGGCAAGGGGACCACAAGAACATGGCCCTGTCCCTGACACAAAGAACACAAGCCCAGACACATATAACAAATCACTGCACATTAGGATCCCATCTCTCCCTCTCTCCTCTATGGCTGATATGACTGACTGATACCCATGGCTAATGTCATTAGTTTCATCTTCCATAGAGCTGGAGACAGAGACAAAGACAGCTATAGCAGCTAGCATTTATCTGTCATTAGAACACAAACACAGGAGTCATTTAAATTTAAAAATACATTTCGGAAGACATTGTCATTGAAAAAGCCATTTGATTTGACCTCAATAGTAGCATAATGTATTACATTTTAGCCTTTTATGTCTCCTAAGTGGGGTCGAATAGGGTCACAGTGGGGGTCACACTGTTGGGTCCGTTATGAGGATGGCTGAGAGTAACTAATCACACGAGCCAGTCGTTAACTTGCCTGCTGAATGTAGCATTACAAAAACAGTTAGTGGTCCATTCAATTAAGATTTCACCTCAAGTGAGACTCATTCCCACATCTTTCCCAGAAAGATGAGGGATATCAAATCAAATTAAATGTTATTTGTTAACAACTGGTGTAGACTGACCGTGAAAAGCTTATTTAGGGACTCTTCCCAACAATGCAGAGAGAAGGAAAATAGAGAAATAATGGAAAAGTAAAAATAGTGATCATAGAAGTAATAATAAATACACAATGAGTCACAATAACTTGGCTATATGGGTCTTTCTATAAATAACGGGGCCAATGTGTGAAATTGGGATCAACATTTCTAAATGGTTTGAAAGAAAAATAAAAAATATTTTTTATGCATTTCCACAAGTGTACTTAGAGGAAAACAAGTGAATAAATGCAATTTGGCTCATAACTCCAACTATACAGCAACGTAGGTCTAGGACCATACATTCTTTAAGCAGGGTTCATACATACATTGGTAAGTTCAATTCAAGGACTTTCTGGGACTTTTTCAAGCAGTTAATTGTAATTTTCTAACGACCTCAATGTTATACAATTGTATAATTTATATAATTGTACATATACAGTGGTTGCTCCACTAAAAGTTTTGCGATCATGCTGCGAGACATAGAGGTAATTTGTGGTTTAGTACGGTACCCTGCGTCACTACTTCATTGCTCCAGACCAGCGCAAGGGGGAGCTAGAGCACGGATTATGATTATGGGTCCGAAGGCGCTACTGTGTCTCTACTAATAAACTGATAATTGTGCACGACTTCAGGATTACTTACTAAAACTGTTGTTACACTAAGGTTTTTATTCTAAGATAAACTTAGACTACAATTAGGGTGTGGAAACGTTAAGATTATTTTGCTCTTACTGTAGTACTGTAGCCTACTCCTGACCAGTCACATTGTGCAGCGCCTGAATGGCGTAGCGGTCTAAGACACTGCATCGCAGTGCAAGCTGTGTTGCTACAGATGGCAATACCTGTGCCAGCCTTGACTGGGAGACCCATGATATGACTGTAGGTTTTTGGTTTCTCTCCCTCTAAAAACAGAAATAATGAATTCCAATTACAAACTGTCACTTTCTTTACAAACTTTCTTTACAAAAAATAACATCTCACCCCATGTTCAAGAATGGACTTTTTATCGGTTATTTTATGTTATTTGAAAATGAAATAATCTCCAAAATATTGTTATTGTTTAAACAAAGCGATTATTATTATTAATTTAGAATTATATAAAAGCACCTTGGTTATTCTCACAGACATATTATTAACCCTGTTATTAGCAGAACAATATACAGTTGAGGTCGGAAGTTTACATACACCTTAGCCAAATACATTTAAACTCAGTTTTTCGCAATTCCTGACATTTAATCCTAGTAAAATTCCCTGTCTTAGGTCAGTTAGGATCACCACTTTATTTAAAGAATGTGAAATGTCAGAATAAGTTATTTCAGCTTTTGTTTCTTTCATCACATTCCCAGTGGGTCAGAAGTTTACATACACTCAATTAGTATTTGGTAGCATTGCCTTTAAATTGCTTAATCTTGGGTCAAACATTTCGGGTAGTCTTCCACATGCTTCCCACATTAAGTTGGGTGAATTTTGGCCCATTCCTCCTGACAGAGCTGCTGTAACTGAGTCAGGTTTGTAGGCCTCCTTGCTCCCACACGCTTTTTCAGTTCTGCCCACAAATGTTCTAAAGGATGAGGTCAAGGCTTTGTGATGGCCACTCCAATACCTTGACTTTGTTGTCCTTAAGCAATTTTCCACATCTTTGGAAGTATACTTGGGGTCATTGTCCATTTGGAAGACCCATTTGCGACCAAGCTTTAACTTCCTGACTGATGTCTTGAGATGTTGCTTCAATATATCCACGTAATTTTCCATTCTCATGATGCCATCTATTTTGTGAAGTGCACCAGTCCCTCCTGCAGCAAAGAACCCCCACAACATGATGCTGCCACCCCCGTGCTTCACGGTTGGGATGGTGTTTTTCGGCTTGCAAGCCTCCCCCTTTTTCCTCGAAACATAACAATGGTCATTATGGCCAAACAGTTCTATTTTAATTTCCTCAGACCAGAGGACATGTCTCCAAAAAGTACAATCTTTGTCCCCATGTGCAGATGCAAACCGTAGTCTGGCATTTTTATGTCGGTTTTGGAGCAGTGACTTCTTCCTTGCTGAGCGGCCTTTCAGGTTATGTCGATATAGGACTCGTTTTACTGTGGATATAGAGACTTTTGTTCCTGTTTCCTCCAGCATCTTCACAAGGTCCTTTGCTGTTGTTATGGGATTGATTTGCACTTTCCTCACCAAAGTACGTTCATCTCTAGGAGACAGAACGTGTTGACGGCTGCGTGGTCACATGGTGTTTATACTTGCGTACAATTGTTTGTACAGATGAACGTGGTACCTTCAGGCGTTTGAAAATTGCTCCCAAGGATGAACCAGACTTGTGGAGGTCTACAATTATTTTTCTGAGGTCTTGGCTGATTTGTTTTGATTTTCCCATGATGTCAAGCAAAGAGCCACTGAGTTTGAAGGTAGGCCTTGAAATACATCCACAGGTACACCTCCAATTGACTCAAATGATGTCAATTAGCCTATCAGAAGCTTCTAAAGCCATGACACCATTTTCTGGAATTTTCCAGCTGTTTAAAAGCACAGTCAACTTAGTGTATGTAAACTTCTGACCCACTGGAATTGTGATGCAGTGAATTATAAGTGAAATAATCTGTCTGTAAACAATTGTTTGGAAAAATGACTTGTGTCATGCACAAAGTAGATGTCCTAACCGACTTGCCAAAACTATAGTTTGTTAACAAGACATTTTTGGAGTGGTTGAAAAACGAGTTTTAAGTTCCGACTTCAACTGTATATTGGTCATATTGGTCATGGCTCCCGAGTGGCGCACAATAGGATTGCCTTGCAGTTCTCCAGCTGTATCCTCTGAAATAGTGGTGGACGTGCAAGGTTCAAGGTACGAGGGCTGCAGAGCTACGCACAGAAGATGGACCTAGCCCATGGGGAAGGGAGGAGGAGGAAGGGGAGGGGGGGTAGCACAGAGCAACACTTTAAGGGGCATTGCACTAATAATGGCACTGTCTAGGGAAACGTTCCCGCTGTTCTTAGTGCCAGTCTGCACATTCAACTAAAACAATATAACTAATAATGGCATGAAAAATGCCCCTTGGATATGAATTCGGAGGGCAGAAATTATTAAATATTAAAGCATTACAGCTCTCACTAAAGGCGTCAGTCAAAAGTTATACTTAAATCCAAACTAGATTTAACGAAAAATGACATGAAAAGCACACATTTGTAAATCCCAAACTCTAAACGTAATTGGAAAGGTAGATACAAATGATTTGTGACATTGTGGTTTCAATAAAGAATGTAAACAAGATTTAAACAAGATGCTGTGTTTTTATTTACAGTAGTGATGGACAGCTGGTGGCATTTTGAAAACATGTTTTCAAACACTTGTAGCCCGATTAGCAGGACAATAGACTCTTTATAGCCCAGCTACTGTAGGTGTGAATATCCCCTACTTGCAATGTATTCAATGCTTAAGTACTCTAAAGTGTTACATTTATAACTCAGAACAGCAGTACAGTATTTCGTCATCAACATCTATATACTTTTGTTAATAAAATAAGTAGAAAGAATACATTCAAAATGCAGATGGTTATTTAAACTACATTTTAGTTGCACTTCCACCCAGCTCCACTACCACGGGTAAAACCTTGCTGAGATGTTCAATGTATTTGTTGCATAGTAGTATCTTCAATCTCTCTAGCCAAAATGTCTTGATGGCCTTGACCAGTTCATCTTTGCTTGTAGGCTTGGCAGAGTTACGGATGAATGTTTTCAGTTGATGCCAAACAAGTTAGATCGGGTTTAAAT